>NC_066288.1:3690000-3997500 GCF_905404315.1 Leptidea sinapis | reverse complement strand
TATATAAGCCGTACTAAGCGTGGCCTACGGCAGTTCTAGTTCTGACTCGAAAGTGTAAAGAAGAAGAAGAAGAAGAAGAAAAGAAGAAGTAGTGAAAAGTGGAAGTGTTCCAAGAAGAAGAAGATAGAAGAGACCTAGTGTTCGGTGCAGTGTGACGCGTTGAAGGTACTGCCGCCCACAAAAGGAACAGCGGCAGACCGGCAAGTGCAAGTTCAGAAAAAGTGAACGCAAATAAAGACTCGTTCTTATAAGCGGAGTATTATTTCCAATCCCTGACCCACTCCCGTGTCAATTGGTGTCAGAAGTGGGATTGGAAAGATGCCATTAGTGCCCAGGAACGAGAAGGGAGTGACCACGCGAGCGGGAGCAGCTGCAGCGGCAGAGGATGAGTCACAAGAAGCATCCAGCTCTGGACTCAGTGCGACCGTGTCAGCACTGCAGACACCTGCCGTAGACATCAGCGCACTCATGCAGCAGATGACCGCCATGATGCAAGAGCAAGCGCGCCGACAGGAGGAGCAAGCGCGCCGACAGGAGGAGCAAGCACGCCGACAGGAGGAGCAGCTGCGAGGTCTGCATGAAGGCCTCTCCAAGGAAATTTTATCCGTGGTGCAGAAAAACTCCGCCCGGATTGACGCTGTGGAAAAGGAGATCGCCCGTATTGACACTGTAGAAAAGGAGAACGTCCGGATTGACACTGTGGAAAGGAAGATGGGGGAGATGGAAGCAACCATTCATCAGCTCAATAGGAAGGTCGTGTGTCCTTCGGGGTCCTTCAGCCTGCGGAATCACATCAACCAGAAGTTTGAAAGTACCCCCTTACGACGGCAAGTCTTCCTGGGCCGCCTTCAAGCTACAATTAGAGACGGTCAGAAGGGCAAGTGGTTGGAGTGACCAAGAAGCAAACTCTGCCCTCACACTAGCACTCCGTGACGAAGCACTTTCCATATTGGAAGCACTCGGCACTGGGAAGGAGGAAGTAACCTACACGGACCTTCTTGACGCGTTGGAGGCACGTTATGGCGATAAACACCTTGAGCATGTGTATCGGGCGCAGCTTAAGCACCGCAGTCAAAGGACCAACGAAACTCTGCAGCAGTGGTCCGTGGAATAGAAGACCGTGTCCGATGGAATGCAAACATTGCATTCGTCAGGAGGAGAAAGAGAATTTTATAATCCGACTGATCAGAACAGATTCGATCGACGAGAACTGGAGCAACGATGCAATGAGGAGAGCTCAGGTAAATGATAAGGATCTTCAACCACTTTTACATTGGCTTGCAAGTGAATCACTTAAACCAAAATGGTCTGAAGTGGCTAGACACAGTACGGCTACTAAGAGTCTCTGGGCACAATGGAACAGTTTGGTGATGCATGACGGGCTGCTCTGCCGGAAATGGGAAACCCCGCAAGGAAAGGATTGCCATCTGCAATTGGTCGTTCCCAGGGAGAAGGTGAACGAGATCCTGAGAGCTTATCACGATGGTTCTTCAGGTGGACATTTGGGAATAAGAAGAACTCTCATAAAAATTAAAGAACGATTTTACTGGTTGCATTGCCGTGATGATGTGGAATACTGGTGCCGTAAATGCAAGAGTTGTGCAGCTGTCAAAGGACTTCAGACCCGGAGCAGAGGAGCTATGAAATTGTATAATGTTGGGGCTCCGTGGGAGAGAGTAGCTCTGACAATAGCCGGACCGTTTCCAGTCATCAAAGCTGGAAACCGTTACATAATGGTGTTGATGGATTATTTCACGAAGTGGCCGGAAGTATTTGCTCTACCGAATCAAGAAGCAGTTACCGTTGCGACGAAGCTGGTGAATGAAGTTTTCTGCAGATTCGGTGTGCCTTTGGAGACGCACACTGACCAAGGGCGGAACTTCGAGTCACAAGTATTTCAAGAAGTTTGCAAGATCTTGGGAATCCATAAGACCAGAACTACGCCATATCATCCACAATCGGACGGGATGGTGGAGAGGTTTAACCAAACATTGGAGCGACATCTGACAAAAGTAGTGGAAAAGTGTTTACTTTAGACGCTGTAGACCCGGGTTCGATACACCTACCAGTGTATGGATTTTTTTTTGGTTTGTAAAGTTAATGGCAATTTCTAGTAAGTTCAGGATCAAATCGAACAGAAAAAAAGGGATGGAAAATGTGTAAGCAGGATAAAAATAGTTAAAAGATTTTTTTAGTACAATTTAAATTTAAAGATGGAATGGAGGAATCATTTTGAAAATGGAACAGATCCGGGGGTATATAAACCGTACTAAGCGTGGCCTACGGCAGTTCTAGTTCTGACTCGAAAGTGTAAAGAAGAAGAAGAAGAAGAAAAGAAGAAGTAGTGAAAAGTGGAAGTGTTCCAAGAAGAAGAAGATAGAAGAGACCTAGTGTTCGGTGGAGTGTGACGCGTTGAAGGTACTGCCGCCCACAAAAGGAACAGCGGCAGACCGGCAAGTGCAAGTTCAGAAAAAGTGAACGCAAATAAAGACTCGTTCCTATAAGCGGAGTATTATTTCCAATCCCTGACCCACTCCCGTGTCAATATATTCTGTCGTCATGCGCACGACGTATTACTACATAGTCACCAGGAGAACATAAGTATGGTAGCGGAACATAACAATGTCGTTCATAGTGGTTGTAATCGTGTGTCATCCTAGCAACATGTACCAGGACTTCATATGCAGTTTAGAGGTTTAATGTTAATTTGCAAAATTACTACAACCATTTGCAAAATTACGTGTATATGAGGTTCGTAAATTGCATAAAGCTTTAAAAACTAATAAGGGAGCTGGTAGTGATGGAATCCCACCGATTTTTTTTAAATAAGTGTGCTAACAATTTAGCCTTACCGCTATCCATAATATTTAATCTCTCCATTAACGTCTTCAGTAGTTTCCCTGATGTGTGGAAAGAAGCACTTATAGTACCGTTACATAAAAGCGGATCAAGAGTCCAAATAGAGAATTACCGGCCCATATCGATTCTGAACGCAATGAGTAAGTTATTCGAAACAGTTGTCTATAGATACATATGCCCCATTATAACTAGATCTATTCCCTACGAGCAGCACGGATTTTTGAAGAACCGTTCTACCGTTACAAATTTAGCTGTTTTTACGGATTACGTAGTACAGAGCATGGACGAGAAATATCAAGTGGATGTGATCTACACGGATTTCGAAAAAGCATTTGACCGAGTAGATCACGTAATTCTACTGCAAAAACTAAGCGTGCTAGGCGTAAATGGGAGCTTACTTCGGTGGTTTACTTCATACATTAAGAACCGTATGCAAGCAGTTGTGACGGGTAGTGCTAGAAGTAACTTTGTAATAATACCCTCAGGTCCATCCTAGGTCCACAGGGGTCCATCCTAGGTCCGCTTTTATATAACGCTTACCTATTTGATATTGGAAGTTGCTTTCACCTTGCACAGTATTTAATGTTCGCTGACGACACAAAAATATTTGTCAAAATACGTTCACTTGACGATTGTCATAAACTACAACATGACCTAAATGCATTGACAGAATACTACGCAAGGAACAGAATTATAGTTAATGTTAAAAAGTGCCATCATATTACTCTGACTCGTAAAAAAAATATAATTGAATTTAACTTCAAAATTAATGGCACATGTATACCCAGAGTGACTGCGGTTAGAGACCTGGGCATCCAAATCGATGCTAAGTTTTCAATGAATGAGCACGTTGATAATGTAGCAAATAGAGCTTTCAAACAACTAGGTTTCATAAAACGAGTGACCCGTTCCTTCAGTAATCTGGAATGTATAAAGGCACTTTACTTTGCGTACGTCCGGATCATTCTTGAATACGCATGTAATGTCTGGACACCCCAATATATTATACATATCGAAAGGCTTGAAACCATACAGAAACAGTTTATTAAATACTTAACTTTTAAAGATTTTAAAGAATTCAGCAGTTATGAGGAAGCGTGTTCTCACTATGGTATCGACACACTGGAACAAAGAAGGAATCAAAGTGACATGTTACTTCTGCAAGCAATTTTGAGTGGCTCCATCGACTGTCCTAGTCTACTGTCAGCCTTTTCATTAAACGCTCAATCTTTAAGATCGCGTCACACGCGCCTTTTACATGTTCCCAAACCTAATACAAATTATGCCCAAAATTCCATAATTCCGCGTCTGTCACGAATTTATAATAAACAGTACGCTGAGTTTGACGTATTTCACTTATCAAAAATTAAGTTAAAAACAGAAATAATAAAACATCATCGTAAAAAATAATAATAATAGGTAACGCAACACACACAAACACACACGCACACACACACACCACACACGCATACACACACGCACACACACACACCACACACGCACACACACACACACAGACACGCGCGCGCTATTGTAATCTTTTATTTTATTTGTTAGTATATATAGTACATTTTTAAGTCTTTTCTGTTAATATATGATTTCTTTTTATAATTTAAAATTTATGTAATCCTTAGTGGCTTTATGTAAAACCTAGGTTAATTTTGTAAAAATAATTGTTGTGTACGCTGTTGATTACTTTAATAAATAAATAAATAAATAAATAAATAAATTTTGCATGGGATACAACGTCCGTTGATTGAGTTTTTGGACGCTCGATTGAATTTGAAAATGTGCAGCAGTCGTATTGTATCAACAACAAGATCAAAAATAGTAATTGCTGCAAGATTTCAAAGATATATTGAACATATTAAGACCAAAGTATTTATTTCATACTTTAGTTACCATAAGCCTCTTTGTATTATTTATCGAAAATGTAAGCTCTGAGTAAGAAATAAATCTATGTAATAAATACGAATAAAATGTAAAATAATTATCAAACATTGTATCACTGACCATTACTAAAACCTATAATTATTCTCCTCCTCGCGTCGTATTCCTCATTGCCGAGGGTCGTGATTTCTCTGAGGATTCAACTTTTTGACAATAGTTCGCCATCTGTCTTGTCTTTGGCAACGTGCAGAGCGTCATGTAGTCCGGTGTTCAGAGATGTGCGGATTTGGTCAGACCTTTTTTTTCACTTCACCTTTTTTTTCAATTTCTCCTTCGCACTACACGCCACAAGTTAGGATATCACCCCCACCATCTGGATGTGTGGTGGTCCTCGACAGTGCGGTTTTCAAGGAGCTTTCTTTCTCGTACTTCGAATATGTGGAATGAGCTTCCTTTTGCGGTGTTTCCGGGACGATACGACATGGGTACCTTCAAGAAAAGCGCGTACACCTTCCTTAAAGACTGGCAACGCTCTGGTGATCCCTCTGGTGTTGCAAGAGAGTGTGGGCGGCGGTGATCACTTAACACCAGGTGACCCGTACGCTCGTTTGTCCTCCTATTCCATAAAAAAAAGACCAATTTATAGGGCTGCGACCTCTGGGGCATCGTCCGTCTACCTTCCCAGTAACCATCAGTTGTTCGAGGTTGTGGACATCTTTTCTGGCGATATGTCCAAAGAACTCTAGGATTTCGTTTTTACACCAAGAGTGTTAAAGATGGATTGGTTGAAGCATCTTCCTCCAGCACCACATCTCAAAATTATCTTCCCGAAATTTTACATTCGTCATAACTTTACTTAAAACCAACATTTTTTGAAGGTTTAACTTCTACCACGTGTTTTTTTTTGTATGAGAAGGGGCAACCGGTGTCGAGACTCACCACCCATGACATCCAGGGGTCAAGGATGCATTGCCGGCCTTTAAGGTGGGTATGCTTCATGATTGTAAGTGCCTGGATCGTATCGGTTCGGGAAAACATAGCCGGTATACGAGTTCACAAAATAGTTTCTCGTAAATATAAGTTCCTCGTAAAACGCGTGGTTGTGGCATGCCACTCGTCAACGTGATACTATAATATAGGTTTTTCGTATTTTAACGTAATATTCAGTGCTGGGATTCGGCTGGTAGTAGCAATCCGAACAGGTCCTCTTAGAGTTCCCCGTGATATATGCGGTAGAAGATGCAGAGTGACTTGACTTGATCGTCAATGATTCGAGTTGCTCTTCGTTGTATGCGGTCAAATGGAAGAAGGCAATTTTTAAATAAGTAGTTGTTTATCTTTATACATCCAAATGATTTGAGCTTTCTTTAGTGTTATTTCCGCCGATACAAAATCTGGCACGAGCCTGTGAGCACTAAAATGTAAATCATTTAACGCCAAAACGCTTAAAAATTAAGAAATTTGTAGTTTCCTTTAAGCCTTTAAGATCTTTACAACTTCATGAATAAAACCTCAATTATTACATAATTATTATTTGCGCCAAACTCTCCTTAAAAGCATTAAGTTTTAAAATTTGTAGCCTACGTTTTCGCTACTTGTTGAACTAAGTTAATTCTAAATGCTGTTTTTAAAGTCAAGAAGTTAAATTTTTATACGGTATGGCGGCTTTTTCCGCAATTAACCGCGTTAATTGGGTTCATAAACATTGGGTTGCGTGAAAAGTTTTTCCAGTTACTCCAACTAGACCATCTCTTTCTAGATCCTCAGTGACTTTCTGACTTCTCCGAGCGTCATATTTTAGAGGAGTTTTACTCATTGGCCACTCCTGTATATCCCAGGATTATGGGTGATCGTATTTTCTTCATCAAGACATCCTCCACACTTAGCACTGTTCGTTACGCCGACTGTGAATAAGGTGCACTATATAATACGGATATCGAATCTGATGAGTCGACTAAACTGTGTACTTGTGGGGTTTGCCCATTATATTGAATAATATAATTTGAATACAACGCCCAAAATAAGTCTCCGCACGGCCTTTTCGATACGAACGCACTGTCGATACAAGACTGTTTATTTATTTATTTAGATCTTTACTTCCTTACATTTGTACATTTAGGTATTTACTTATAAATTATATTTATTAGTATAAGTTAATATTTCACTATTTTCAATAAAAGTATTTTGTTAGTATTATTATTTATTATTTTCGATATTCTTCTTCTTCTTCACAGTCGTTCCCTCATTGCAGAGCATCGTGACTCCGCTTAAGTTCGTCTACAGCTTTCCTCCATCTGTTTCGGTCTGTCGCATGGTGGAGTGCGATGCTGATGGGTTGGTTAGTCTGCTCGGATATTTGGTCAGACCAGCGTCGTGGGCTCCGGCCTCTTGGTCTCTTCCCCTAAATTTTTTCGATATAAGGACCGCCTTTAGCGGTAAAAGCCTCCTCTATTAATTTCTACTAGTTCCTGTCTGTTGCAATTCTTGTCCGCATTTTTCCTGCTGTTTCTACTATATCACTGCTCCATCTCTTATTAGGCCTGTCTCGATTTCGTTTTGTATTTATAAGGTACCAGTTTTGTTTACTTCTTTGGACCACCTTTCGTCTTTTGTTTTTTGTATATGTCCAGCCCATTTCCATCTTTTGCTTTGGTTTTCTTTCTTATTGTGATATTACTAATTTTCTCACTTAGTATTAGCTCCATATTACAAAACCTGTGTGTACCTGCATTAAATACTTTATTTATAGTAACAAATATTAATTTAATAATTTGAATAAACAATGGTATCATTCCGATACTTGACACAATAGATACTGGAGTAGTCGCGAAATGGCTTCAAATTTTCACAGAGTAGAAACCCACATATTATATATGTCAATGAGTGGCATCAAATTCTTTGACAGCTCTTACAGTGAAAGTTGTTCATTTTCCTGTATAGAACATTTAGTGTAAATTTTTGAATTTTTGGCCCTAATGAGACATAAAAGATTAGAGTATTAGATTTATAATCCATTACAATGGATAGATGTATGGATACTAGTAAAAAATTTCCTTAAAAACCCCTCCCTTATATTGGGATTATCTATTCCTTAATAATAATAATAACATTTTCAATCCAAATATAAAGTTCCCTTTATATTTGGATTCAATTTTCTTCAGGTTAAACTACGGATTCAGTATTTTTATTTCATTACAAGAAAAACAAAAAAATAACTTCCATTTTTCATTCGAAAGACACTATTTCAAAGTTTCTTCTTATATGATTAATCCTAGTATATTTTTTTTAACAAATATTCATTTTCTAACCATGGAATATTTCCTGCTTGAATTAGTTCTTTCCATAAAATGTGGGCTAGGTACGAAGGTACTGCCTTTTTCTGCCATATTACTCAACATTGATAGAATTTCTTCTATTCTTTCTATTTAATTCTTTCTTGCTTTTCTTAATTTAAATGTAGTATTTTTCGTTTTTGTCTAAAACTACAAAGTTTGTCACTTACTTACTTAATTTTTAGTATTCCCTTTAATTGGCTTATCCGTTCTGTTTTATTTTATATATACTCTCTTAGATAATTTATACGTCTAGAAAGTCTCTTGCTGTTAGACAATCGATAAAAACAGGTCAGGAATATTAGTTTAGTGAGCGTGACAAGTTACGTCTTACACTCGCGATTTATGTGACACTTTGTGTTACTGTCCGTGAATTGCTCAAAATAGAGGTTAGTTCTAAAGTCTATTTTTTCGAAGTTTTCACAGCTGTCATAGTCGTGACGTGTAAATGATCTAAGTATACTCTCTACATTTTGTTAGGTGTGAGAGATAAATAAGTAAAAAAATAATTATTCATTTTTGCTTAAAATTAATAATTAATTTGAAATTCATTTACCATAAATCAAATCGAACCAAAATCACTTTATCCATGTAGGTCACGCAAATTACACTTATGAATGTAAAAAAAAAATTTTTATTATTGAATCTACTGCTACTTCGTAAAGGGTTGAGCTAATGAGAAGAAGTAGCAAGAAACCCATTGCCAAACTTTTAAATCAATGTTTACATTTTCATCGTTTTACAATTAATCATTTCAAATACAATATAACAGAAAAGTGATGCAACATCTTAACACTATATTAGTCCTACATTAAAGCTATACAAGAATAAAAACTCTTTTAACTACTTCGTTACACGCAAAAAATTCAATTTCCTTTAAATGCAAAGATAATCATGATTTGAAGTGTTTCGAGTTGATAACAAAATAGGTAGGCACTCTTGTTTACTTCGTTTTCCTTCACGAGCTAGAGTTGTTATGATTCAATTGTTGTTTTCGTGTTGTCGCATTGAGTATTATTCTAACATCATAATAATATAATATTTTTTATCTACACCCATGCTTTAAATCCTCTATTAAAGATTCTGAAACAGTTAGCTTTTTGCCAACATTAAAACACCCAATGTTCAAATAACCATTACATCATTCAAAAGAGTGTTGTAATGTTGTACTGAATTTCATAACAACACTCCTATGATTTTTTTATCCCTTCATGCGCAAAGAGTTTCAACAGACAGCCACATTCTTATTGCTCGATGCGTGGTATCTGTATGAATTTCAAAAAAAGAACATTTTCGTTTACGCGCGTTCCACACTACCAGGACATCGCGCGCCGTAAAAAAAAGTAGGTTATTCGAATCCCCGCCATTTTTCTTCGATATTTTTGTTGTTTTGTTTACAAAAAATGAGCGATTCATTTTAAACGCTGCAAAAGAACATTATATTCGAGTGAATTTTAATTATTGCACTATACTTAATGTAAATGACTACTAAAATAAATAATTGTTTCATTAATACTTAGTTTATTTGTATATAATCAGTAATGAATGATATTAGGTTACTACTAGGACTGGTGTTTTAATGTTAGCAGTAAGCTAAATGTTCCAGAATCTTTTAGAGGATTCATATTCTGGGTGTAGATAAAGTCTTGTATGCAACTGTTGATAATTAGGTATTAAATCACGAACGTGGACGGAACGTGATAATAGTATCACATGAGTGTTATTATTATATATTATACAACAGTTGCATAAATAACTAATTTCAAACGTTACAAGTAAAAAATTAATGTTTGACAAGACTATAAATTATAAATAATGCATACGATGACAGTAAATAATTACAATTACGATTTTTATTATTTCATTTATTATTTACGTTGCCACTGAAATGTCAAATTAAAGGAATGTATTTGCAATGACATAAAAAGAACAATGGATATGGTGTAACGATAAAAATAACATTTTTTACTCGGTAATGTAATTCGATGTAAAATTGTAAACAAAGAAATATCGCTGTGAACATGACAATTCAGGGGAGATCAACATTTTCCTAGGTAATTTAATTAATTACTTATTTTGAGTCATAATAAAAGATTTTGTTTTTTTATCAACAAATGTCTTTATAAAATATGGAATTTTAATATCAATGTGCGGTGTCTGAAGAGCCTGATGACGTAGAATCATAATCAGTCATTCTCATTATAATCAATAAGGTGGTCAAGGTTTTTTTTGTTCACACACATTCTATTCTTTTTTTTTTAAATATGTTGGACACAGTCTTTTCACCTCTGTGATGTCACCTCTTAAAACCCTCTTCAAATAATTTTACTACCTCATTTAGATTGAAGGTTCTATTCTTCAAACCCATTCAATTGGATTGAGTTCACAATGATAAGGGGGTACAATGTTTTGTAGGCATTCATTATCGTGACCTTTTCAGACACAGATTGGAGATATGAGTGCGTTGTTAGTTTAAGGCCACGTTCAGATGACAAGCGCTCAACGTAGTATAGCTGTTCACATAGTACGCGTTTGTCAGGCGTTAAATGCATGCCACCCTATTTCAGTTTGAACATTTGTCGAAGATGGACGTAGAAACAATTTCTTCTTTTCTTCATTGTCATGTCCTTTACAGAATATAAGGACGAGTTCTTTCCAATCCCGTCTTCATAAATTCTTATCTGAATAATCGCTACGTGTCATGTGCCAAATTGCAGGATAATGGTCTATTTCATCAATTAATAATTCCGTATTAAAAGCTTCGGTTTCTATTTCGGACGATTTCCGGACGAACTAGATGAACCCAACCCGGGCTCAACTGAACGGAAACATAGAAAACCAATGATCTCAAAGCACGCATTGACGCGCGCTGACAACAATCGAGCGCTATCTCATCGTTCAACGCGCGCTTTATTAAAACGCGCGTTACCATGTGTACGGCCTGAATTAAATGTAGGTAGTTGTGAGCGCGCGTTTTTTAACGCGCGTTGAGCGCTTGTCAACTGAACGTGGCTTTAAGGCGGTAACAGAATGTCCTGAATTATTAACGAACCAGGCTCAGCATACATAGGTTGCTGTTACAAGGATATAAAACAATTTACATTAATTAATTATAAAACAATTCACAAAAAAATCACATTTTACCAGTGGGAGGCTCCTTTGCACAAGATGCCGGCTAGATTGTGGGTACCACAACGGCGCCTATGTCTACCGTGAAGCAGTAATGTGTAAGCGTTATTGTGTTTTGGTCTGAAGGGCGCCATAGCTTGTGAAATTACTGGGCATATGAGACTTAGCATCTTATGTCTCAAGGTGACGAGCGCATAGTGCCGCTCAGACATTTTGGGTCTTTCAATAATCCTGAGCGGAACTGCATTATAATTGGCAGGGCATCAATAATTATCATAAACTTAACGTTCGCTCGTCTTTCCCCTTATTTTCATAAAAATAATTTAAACTCGACGAACATTAGAAACCGAATGAACAAAACAAAATGGCGACCCGTCATAACTGTCATAAATGACATAAATTTCAAAACCTTGTAAAATTTAATAAATCCTAATTGTATAAAAATAATATAATGATATTTAAGTAAACGTTATTTAATTAAATCATGCGTATAGTAATATTTTCATTGGTTGTGTATTTAATTTATCTTGTTTATTACAAAACAAATTCTTGTTTCTGCAAATGTAAGAGGAATAACATTTTTAAGGATTTTCGTTTTGTTACGCCAAAGAAGACTTCTTGTGTGCGTACAGATGTACACATACACTTCATTGTTTGTAAGATTAATTACGTTTTTAATGGAGTTCCTTCTTTAAAGCTAATGCTTAGAGCTCCTACGAATTTTGTTAATCTAATTATTTTTAGTAAGCCAAAATTTTTCGATCTATTCGACAGTTACATTTACATTAAACCTATTGCACAAGTAATTCC
Source organism: Leptidea sinapis (assembly GCF_905404315.1). NCBI lineage: Eukaryota > Metazoa > Arthropoda > Insecta > Lepidoptera > Pieridae > Leptidea > Leptidea sinapis. Next base: position 3,985,480 of record NC_066288.1, on the reverse strand, counting down.
CGCTCGCACAATAACTAAAAAAATTCAGCTATCCTGAGATCAACTCTCAATGTTGCCAACTCTAAGTCTAGATTTAAAGGATGACGCAAAATGACTGAATAAAAAAAAAATCTTGATTCACATGTACATATTTGCTGTCTCGATTTTAACTGCGAAACAACAGATGTCTTCCGTCTATTTGATATTCCTTATTATATACAATAAGTTAAAAAGTTTGTATATATATTGTTTCCAGAACAACAGTGTGCTTAAAAACTTGCCGCAAGAAAAACCAATATTTTCCGTAACTTTCAGAATATTGGAAAAGCTGTAACTTAGCGTGTTGCGGTAGATAAATCTTACAATCACAGCTACCATTAATTACGTGGATGACCCATATCTTTTTATTGAGAAGATAGTATATAAAATAAAATAAAACAAAGGCTAATTTCCGAACTTTTTGATCAATCATTTTGTTTCATTCTTATCAGATTGGACGGTCGGTGTTGGAACTCGAGGAATCGATGTAAATTAAGAGGTAAAGGACTTTTAATTGTGATTAAAATTGCCGAGAGGCAAGACGTTAGAATGGTAAAAGATACGCCCTTCTCAATACAAATAAGAAGTAAAATCGCAACAGAATAGCAATTTTACTAGAAAAAACAATTATTTATATTGAAGCTAAGCGTTTAAAAACCTAAAACAGTTTGATAATGTACGGTAACTAGTTCAACATAAAATTGGGAGACAATTACTTATTTATTTGCTAAGTAGATACAATAAAATGTTTTATCTTCCTACCTTTTCAAATTAATTTCTGGATTGAGTCTGTAGTCTGTAGTCTTTCTTTCTTTAGTTTATATTCATTAGTGTAGTGTAGGTAACTTATTTATGAATGTTCTTTAGATTATAATTTGTATAGTTATTTCTTTTTAAGTGTTTCATCTAGTGAGTGTTTACTGTTTTTTTTTCACTTTACTTACTCTGTTAATATTTATAGTTAAAGAAGAAAAAAAATAATCGATATATTTTAGATATTGTTATATTCTCACGGCTCGCATATTATATTATATTATATAGTAATTAGAATATATTTTCTCTATAAGTGAATATTGTAATATTCTTCTGAGAAATAAAGTTCTTAAATCGTAGTCATATAATAAAGTATTACCTTACCTTTTTAGTTAATTCATGCAAGAATTATGTGTTTCTACATTAATAATTGAAATGGAGGATGAGCGATGTCTTTAAATATATGCATTAATTGCTTACCGCAGCTAAAACAATGTAATTACATAAGATTCACAATGTGTTGTAAGTTCGTGAGAATAGTAATAAATTTACCAATAATTGTGTTATTCATAATACCAAAATATGTGAACCTGCTACCATGTTAACCCAAGTTAGTAATTCTTTTGTTGGGTGAACTAATCATTCTCCAACAGAATCTCAGAAAATCTATATCAGATTCGTTAATGAATTGTTCAAATACTTCTGTGTGGTAAACATTTGGCCATAAAAACATAACTTGGACAAAAAACAAGTCTCGCAACTCAGTTCTTCCACAGAAAAAAGTTGTGAATACCAAGTCGATGAATTTATTCAGTCCCAACTTATGGGTCCTTCTGTATTAAGTTATAACGTTATTATTACACAAATAAAATTTTGAAAACAAAATTTTATGAACGATGCGGAACTAAAACCCGCCACCTCTCGCGTTCCGTGCGAGCGCTTTTACCAACTGAGCCAACCGTTCGAGTGACGTATCGTTGATAAAATCTTGTATGCTTTGTTCAACTCTCAGGTTGTGGCTTCATCTACAGGATCTACTTTACAGTTGATAGCCTGCTCAAACCCAATATTTGCATATTAGGAAATTGACTTGAGATGTCGCTCTTGTAAATCTATAAATTTTTTTATGTTCATAAAATTCTGTTTTCAAAATTATACTTGTGTAATAAATTGAATCCCAGAAGTGAGGGTTATCACTTTGACACTTAACAAATTGTTTATAAGGTAATTAGCTAACCTAATAACACCATATAGTGACCATATCAATATTAAAAATATTTTATGTTTTTTAATCGGTCAGTCAGTCAGTGAGTGAGTTACCCAATTCTTAAGCTACTGGCTCAAATTGAATGAAATGAGAAATACTTTCCCCCTTATTCATAATAGTCTGCTAACTTAAAGCATTGCTAATTCTCACTCTGTCTTCTTCTATTGACCTACGTCAGAATGTGAAAAAACACTCCTTAGCGGCTGTTTAAAGTTAGCGGACCATTATGAATAAGGGGGTCTATGTTTATACAATGCCTACTTGGTTAAATTCAGGATTCTAGTTTTATACATAACGAGGATATAGGGTTCGAAATAGCGCGTTATGCTTCGCAAAAGGGACGTTATGGCCGTACCTTGTTTTAGCTCGACGTGGCGTGGGCACTGCCGTGGCCTCCGATATTATATCATCAACTTTATGAACAAAACGTTCCTTGAGACTGGAACGTCATCCTCTAAACAAATATTAATAAATGTACCTTATGCAACTTTATCTTCAAAAAGGCTTGCTTTTTTATCTTGCACCCGTTCTTCTCAGTTTTTTAATGATGAAGATTTATCTTAGTTAGTGGTACAAAAGTCTGACCGAATAAGACTACTTGAATATTTATCGAATTTCCTTATCAAACAAGTTATTATTTCGTAAGGCTGCAATTATTGTCAGATTAGTTCCCTGTGTGTGAACTCACCTAATCCATTTAAAAGCATCATAATCTTGGGGTCTAATTATAGCCCGTTCTTTCTATTACCATTTCAATTCGAATGTATGAATGACATAATAACAAATTTAAATGATCTTACAAGAAAGTCCCGCACATCAGAATTACAAGACAATTGTAATGGTTGTTATGTTATTCAAACAGCAAAATTTAGACAAGGCAAAGCTATGACAAAAAATAACAAATAAACTAAACTAAAAAGAACTAAATTAACTTAAACTCCATTATAAGGCGCTCCTCTTTATGAGTGGAAAAACTTGTTTGCAATCTCCTACAGGAAAAACAAAACTTTTAATTTTCAACTTGCAATGTAATCAGAGAATATATTCCACTTTGCGTACGGCTTAGAACAATTTCTTCTGAACTTTTGAAGTAACCATGAGAATAAAATAGATTCGAATATTCAAAATAGGATATGATATCATCTATCAAAGTCAGAATCTACCACCTATTCAAAAAAGTATACCTCAGATTTGAGAAAAAATTACAAGTTAATGATGATTCCTTTGAAGTTGGTGCAAGAGAGGTTGGGTGGCAGTGATCAGTTACCATCTGGAAAATTGTGGATTTACTTGATACATATATTTTTTAGCCGAAGAAAGTAAACTTCTCAGTGTCCGTCAGCAATATATTTATGGAATTATTTCACGATTTCATGTAAAAAGTAATATAAACTCTAATGATAATAATAGAATTACCACATTTCGTACCCCAATAATTACTAACAGGCTTTGCTCAGTCACAATATTAATTTAATTCGGCATACGCTTATAACTACTTTCGTAAATTTAATAATAATATAAGTACAATGAACAAATACACTTTAACAAATTCTTTAAAATCATGACTAGTAGTATTATAATACAACAATACAGAAAACGTTCTTAAAATTATAACATAAGCATCAATTACTAACACTTATCTTGTGAACAGTTTGACATACTGACATTAGACTTAATAAAACAAAACACACACACACACACAAACCTCTTTTAGTGAGTTTGCTAATTATGTAAAATAATGTATAAGCTTTCGGAAGGACCTAGCCTCTGCATCTCATGGTATTCTACCGCAGAGGTTATGGCACAAAACATTCTGTACCGTATATAATTAGACTTTAATAAATGATTATTATTATTATTATTAAGGCTTTATATTCAATCGGCTTTTATTCACGACTCATCGTTGTTTGTTCCGACTAATTTTGGACCATTCGGAGGTCCTTCATCAGGGCGAGTGTATTGAGTTCGCTAAAACTTCCCGTCTCACACTGCGGATTTGCGCTCGTAGTGCGCGGCTTGAAAGGGAGGGGGGCGCGGGGTGCGTGCACAGAAGCACTCAAACTTTTTTGTCACTATTGGTCTGTTGTTAGAATATTTAATTTTGGTATGAGTGCATAGTTAATATATTATGGTGAGGACACAAGCCAATTCATTTGATAATTTTGAATATAATATGCCATTCGAATGATATTAGTGTCTCCCTTACTACCAACGGATGACCGCTTCGATAAATGCTGAAAAAAAAAAAAAATTTTGGAAATGTTAATCGAACTAGATCATGACATAGAAAAAACATAAAATTCCTGCTTATTTAATTACCTTCTAAAAAGAATATATAACAAAAAGCAAGTTGTAATTATACATGTGATTATAATTAAACGAAAAGCTGTTTAAAATTCGTTTACTGGCTGTCACAGATAAAAAAAAAACATTATAGTAAAATTGTGATACGTTATAAAGGATTAAAGTTGTGCTACATTTTATTTATAATATAATAGTTCTATAAGCCCCACACATACCTACAAATTAATAGAGGCATTTAAATAAGGCATTGATATGACAAGGAATCTTATACATTCCTTTTTGGTCAGTAGCTAATCTACTGTATAAATATAATAAAACCTCGTCTACGGTAACAGGATTCCAATTCTCACGTAGTCCGTGGGAGTAACAAAATATATATTACAGTAAGACGTGATATTAAATCGGAAGGAAGGCTTATATCCAAGGACAAAAACAACCGAACAATAAATATTAAGGAGATTCCTTCGGCCTACTTTCCCGACATTTATTGCGCTACTCTCATGAAACTCGTATGAAACTTAATTGTTTAAATGTATTGTGGTTTGTTCTTGTACGCGGCAGGTACATGCTCTAGTAAAAGACTTTTCAGGCTTTTATCTCTGTTTGTAGCCATCCATAAATTACGTTACACCACTTTTAGGGAAAATTTAATCATCTTGTGTATACCAAAATTTTAACTAATAATTTTATTGTTACATCTAATTTTATTAATAATTTCATTGTTACATCTTATTCTATATTATTCAATTTATTGTAATGGGTTTTAAATGCCTGAAATAAATGACGTATTATTATTATTTTCCGTACTTTGGACACACTCCATCACGTTGTTATCACAGACGTTTCAATTTTGTTTTTTATAGCAATATCAGGAATATCCGTTGTGTCAACATCTTTTTCTTCCCATCATAGCGCAACGTCATCATGGTTTTATTAAAACTTTCATAATTTGGTGGCCCCCTTCTCCCTTACCATGCTACATAAATAAATGTGTGATGTGCTATATGAGTAATACAGCACAGTGGTTAGTCACCCTATTAAGCTGGAGGTGCCGGGTTCGAATCCCGGTAGTTGCAAAAATTTATATTATGAATATGGATGTTTGTTTCCGACTCCTTCATTAACATTCATGGTATGGTTATGGTTTGTAAAGTGGATTTGATCCAGTTCATTTCAGCCCTGTTACACTGCGACCAATGTGATCTATTGTGATAGCCACTGTTAACTATAGCTCACTGCAAACATTGATTCTTTTCATGAATCTTATTATGTCTTTTGCAGTGAGCTGACGTATCTCAAATGGTTGAAGAATTGGACTTCCCAAAGAGATGCTACGTTTACGCATTAAAGGACCACATTTAGAGAGAATGTGTAGCGGGGTTTCATCTGCACTATTACAGAATCTACACGCTCTGCAATCTCTGAGACCTAAGATTGAGAGGTGTTTGTTTAATCTGCAGTGCTCCGTTAATGTCCTGGATAATATGCGTAAGTTTTCTCTACTTAGCCCTAGTGCCTCATTCGCAGCCTTTTTGTTGAAGGCTTGCATTAGGGTTTTGGAATGGGTTAAGCCCGGAGTGTTGCTCCAGAGTTTAATGCACTCTTGTGAACATGATGTATCAAGGGTTGATTTAACAAGACTCCTTGGGACACCACAGAAGAGTTCAGGGCCAAATTGAGTGCTTTTAGCGCCAATTCTTGCAAGTTCGTCGGCATATTCATTGCCTTCGATCCCTGCATTTCCTGGAACCCATCGAAGTGTAACTCTGTTCATTCCTCCCAGAGTATTCAGTATAGTCCGGCAGTTGTCTACAAGCTTTGAGACTGATCTATTGGAGTCTATAGCGGATAGAGCCGCCTTACTATCTGTGTGGATATAAATACACTTGCCGACGTAGCCTTTATTTAGGATGGTGTCCGCACATTCTATTATGGCGTATACCTCTGACTGGAAAACGGAGGCAATTTTTCCAAGTTGACAGATTTGCCAAATTTGGGGCACTCTCTAAAGATTCCACAGCCAACGTCAGAACCCGACTTGGATCCATCGGTATACCATTTAAGGCTCCCTTTTTTCCAAGTAATTCGATTGTTTAACCAGTCCTCTCTTGTGCGAAATTCAATACTAAAGTTGCTGATGAAGTCAAATTTCGGCAGCATGGCGTCACTCACCATGTCTAATACAGGACTTCTCAGTAAGGATTGCTCAAATAGCCGCAGCAAGTTTGAGAGCCAGTTAGTCCGCATATGGGTCATTACTCTATGCATGCTGGCCCTCGCCTCCTTTTGTAGATATAGGTTTAGGGGCGGCAGGTTCAGAAGTGCATTTAGGGCTGCTCCCGGCGTGGACGTCATGGCTCCTGTTGTTATAGCGCATGCAGTTCTTTGAAGGCTTCCTAATTTGGCAATAACGGTCTTTTGGGCAATTTTTCTGCACCAGACCACAGAGCCATATGATATAAGTGGTCTTACAATGGCTGTGTATAGCCAAAGGGCCATGTTGGGCTTTAGACCCCATTTTTGGCCAACAAGACGACTACAACTACTAAGGCAAATTTTGCCTTTTGCACAATACCGTCGACTTGACTATTCCAGGTAAGTTTCTGGTCTAAAGTAAGTCCCAGATATTTTACCTTGTCGGAAAACGGTATAGATCTATTATTCAGTCGCGGAGATATGAGGCCTTCCAACTTCCGCTTCCTTGTGAAAGGAACCAGGAACAGGACACTCCATGGTATGTATTTATGAATATTTGTGTATATTGTATTAAATCTATCGTTATGTTGCACACATAGTACAGGCTATTTCTAATTAAGGCCACCATAATTTGTATAAAAGTGTGTTTATATTATTATTATAAATATAAAAATATATAATGGCCTGCCCTATTAATGAAATATATGGCATTTATATCTACAAACATTCGTCGGCAATTCATTCTAAGTTTGAACCGCAAGTTATAACAACTTGACTGATTCATATGTTTGCAATCCTACTAATATTATAAATGTGAAAGTTTGTATGTCTGGATGTATGTTTGAACTTCTTTAACGCAAACACTACTGAATGGATTTTAATGAAACTTTGCAATAATATAGCTTACACACCAGAATAACATATAGGCTATAATTTATAAAAATATTGTGTGAATTATCTATACATTTCAATAAAATTGGAGTGTCTGTTTGTAATATTGAAATAACCGTTTTTTACTAAATGTATATTATGAATACATATACACCAAAATAACATTTATCAAAATTTTTGTCTGTCGGTCTGTCTGTCTGTTTGTTCCGGCTAATCCGGCGACTTTTATTGGCAGGTAGCTGATGTAATAAGGAGTAACTTAGGCTACGTTTATTTTATAAAAATAAAGCAATATCCAAGAAACGGTCTAACTCTAAAAAAATTTATAGTATTTTAGTGTATCATAATTAGTAGTCTATTTCATTCATTTTTGAAGTTTTACTTCTTTCGGCTCGTTATGAATAGGTAATATAAATATAAAATTATGAGAGTGAAATTCTAAGACGCGCGCATCACTGTAACACAAAAGTAACAGGGTGAAGTTGGTTCCTAAAAAACTTTTCTGACGTTTGCGTCATTTGTTATTTTTTGGTTTCTTCATCCATTATAAGGACAGGCAAAGGGTTCAAGCCCATACAGCCGTATTTATTATTTAATAATTATTTGTCACAGCCATCTTTGCACGATTTTTACAAAATTATTGTTCTTTCTAAAAACGTACAATAGCAAGAGGAATAAATAAATCATTTTAATGATTATTCCTTCGTTAGGCCAAATGTCTTCCGGAGAACCCCAGGGGGTCTAGCGGATTGTCATACTACATATAGGTTATACATATACACTGGCCTTCAAAAGTAAGTATCACACTTTTAAAATTGGGATAACGTTTTAAGTTCACAAGATATACTTTCGAAATAAAAAGGACTCCAAAGAGAATTTAATTTTGTACATAAAAACTTTGTCAGTAACCTTCTTTTAAGAATTGGCTGAAAAAAACTTCAAAAACAAAACCATTCCTTTTTCAAAGTGGACGTTTCCGAATTACAATTTTACCATTCACATTTTTCTTTCTGTTTTAAATTTTTTTCAAGATTGATGGGTCTTGTTTTAAAAATTTATGCTAAGAAGCACATAACATTTATTTATCATGCCTCTTTCAGTTGAAGAATGGCTTTTCTGGAACTAGGCATCAGTATGCGTCGCACTGCAAGAATGGTGGGTGTGACGGTACGAACGGTCCAGAAGGTAAAGCGAAGGTACGAAGACACTGGACACCATCTGAGGAGACCTTGAAATGGCAGACCCAGGTGTACCAGTGCTCGAGAAGATCGTTATATTACTTCCACTGTGTTAAGAAATCGCCACCAAAATGCAGTTGAAGTCCAGCAACAGCTACTTCAGACCGGAGGGATTACATTAATGACAGTACAGTGAGAAGAAGACTTGCTGAAGCAAATTTGAAACCCCGAAGACCACCGAGTGGCCCAAAACTCGAGAGACAGCATCGAGTACCGAGACTGCGATACGCCCGTGAACACATACAGTGGGATGAAGAAGAATGGTCAAGAATTTTGTTTGCAGATGAGTCTCGATTCTCCCTTTACACTTCTGATGGAAGGCGAAGTGTCTACAGGCGACCTGGTGAGCGATACCTTCAAGCCTGCATCTCAGAAAGAGTCCAATACGGTGGAGGCAGTGTACATGTATGGGCTGGCATATCTTCAGAAGGTCGCACAGAGCTAGTAGCCATAGAAAATGGCACCCTCACTGGGCAAAGATATGCTCAAGAGATTCTCAATGAGTATGCAGAGCCGTATTTAGCAAATATGGGTGATGGATCGATGCTGATGCATGATAATGCCCGGCCACACACGGCTCATATCGTACAAGAGTATATTCAGGAGGTCGGTATCAGCGTGATGGCTTGGCCATCAAGAAGTCCTGATCTCAACCCGATTGAACACGTCTGGGATGAGCTTGGGAGGCTAGTCAGAAATCGCAGACCACCACCTACTACCCTCAGGGCTTTAGTGCCCTGCAGGCCCTGATAGAAGAATGGGAGAATATTCCCCAACATCGGCTCCGAAACCTAGTGTTCAGTATGCCAAACCGGCTCGAAGCTGTAATTAGAGCTGGAGGAGGCAATACCAGTTATTAAAAATTAAATAACATGTAATACATTTTAGTTGAATTTTTTTACACTAAACTAAAAATGTCTATTTTCATTGTTTTATCTTTTTTAAGTTAAAAATGTTACTAATGTATAATTTTAGTTTCTAAGAATTAAAGCCTATAAAATTTGCAACAAAACGTTTTTAATCTTAAATCTTTACCTTCTATAGTTAAGAAAAAAAATTAATTTGAAAAGTGTGATACTTACTTTTGCAGGCCAGTGTATAAAGGGTTACCATACTAAAATAATAATATCATAATAAAAACAAAACAAAAATTACATTAAATTTCGTGAACTGACCTAATTCAACAAGTTGGTAATATAATTAAGAACACTAAAATAGTAAAAATAATAATAATAATAACAAGTGAGTACTAATTGCGTGATTGAATGACTGCTAATTCTTTTGATATTAATAAGAATCTCTCTAAGAAGAACTCTGGAACACTGGATTTTTCAGCGCTGAGTATGTGTCAATATAAGAAAAATTTAACAAAAAAACAACTGACTTCAAAAAGACTATTCCAAAACAATAGATATAATATGCACTAAAAAGTGTTAAAATAATTGCGTATTTTTATACATTCTAATAAATAAATCTAATTCTAGTTACAATTATTGTAATTTCCTCCTCACGACTCAAACACATCTCACCTATTACTATGTGTGTCGTTACAAACCTATCTTGGATGACACCGACTCCATAATAATGATTGTCAGATCTGGGACCACACGGGAAACACCAGCTTTCAAATAAAAAAATAATTATCAAAATCGGTTCACCCAGTCGAAAGTTTTGAGGAAACAAACATAAAATATCGACGAATTGAGAACCTCCTTCTTTTTTAAAGTCGGTTAAAAAGACTACGTTTAAAAATCCGATTTCAAAAATTTAAAAATATCAAATAACTATAATTGAAAAATATTAAATACACCTTTACCTTTAATATTAATAAAATGCTATTATTTATATGTGCTACCTATTGATAGGTTTTAAGTCGGCGAAAACTCTTAAAAAAGCCGTACACAAAAAAAAATTATATCATCGAGGTACACAAAAATTTTCATAAAATGAAAACTACTGGGCCAAACTATGTAAATATTTTATGGGCCCAAATGGCATCTATTTTGCATCGAACTTAAGAAAAATTACGTAAAACGGAGATTCCGTAAATCTCAGAGTAATCGGTGTGTAAAAAAAACTGATCGAATTGATAACCTCACCCTTTTTGAAGTCGGTTAAAAATAGGATTAAAAATGAGACGTAATAAAAGTGTTATAAAAACAATAACTTAAGTCCTCACTTAAGCCCTGTGCTTAAGGCTGTCGTCTTTGAAACTTGACAACTATTCATCCTGGATTATACCAAGCGTTACGTAAACAATAGTTCGTAACGAGTTTGTGTGTGTCTTACATTGTCGTGTTGTAATATCATGTGTTGTACAATAATGTAGAATAATACGTGGATTATCACGATAAAAAGCGGTATGTGACAATTTTCCTACTCTATAATATACGCTAAAACTATCTAAGACGTAGCGTTATGCGATACATCGAATTTACAGTAAAATGTCGCATTTTCCTGTAAAAACACCCGCAACTACCTGTTTGAAGCAGTTAAGACCTACAATCAATGAATTAAAAAATTACTAATTATGAATAATAAACTTCACAATAGTTTTTTTATGGAAATGAAAAACTTACAAGGAAAATCGTTGCAAGAGCGTTGCCGGCCTTTAAAGAAGGTGTACGCGCTTTTTTTGAAGGTACCCATTTCGTATCGTCCCGGAAGGACAAGCAAGCTCATTCCACAGCTTTGTAGTGCGTTGAATATAGCTCCTTGACAATCGCACTGTGGAGGACCGCCACACATCCAGATGGTGGGGATGATATCCTAATTTGTGACGTGTCGTCCGAAGGTGGAATTTGGAGGCAGAAATCAAGTGATATGCCCTTGATTACTGCTGTAGAAGATACACAATGAAGCGACGTCTCCACGCAACGCCAAGTGATCCGGCAATTCACAGAACACTGAGTCCTCGACAATATAATGTTATGGATATTAAAAGAATTTCCGTGACATTTACTGGATAAAGGTTCTAATGTTAGCCTGCTCACAATCCTCGAGAGTATGGCTGGCGTGAGTTTATGTAATCTATGTAATAGGTTGTATGTATGATGAAATAGGTACAATAAAGAAAAAATGTTAAGAAACCCCGAAAATTGCCAGGGTGTAAATTATTAGACGATGTCATACAAAGATACACTCTTTAGCTTTTTGCACAGGATGCCGGCTAGATTATGTGTACCACAACGGTGCCTATTTCTGCCGTGATGCAGTAATGTGCTAACATTACTGTGTTTCGGTCTGAAGGGCGCCGTAGCTAGTGAAATTACTGGGAAAATGAGACTTAACATTCGAGAATCTTGAGTGGCACTGCATTGTAATGGGCAGGGCGTATCAATTACCATCAGCTGAACGTCCTGCTCGTCTCGTCCCTTATTATTATAAAAAAAATACCTAACACATCACTTTTGCGTCAGGGTATCTGAAATTTTGAGATCCAGTATTATTAATTGCATTTTCACTACAGGATTGCAATTTAGGAAAACGGTCTTATACGAAAACACTTCCGTAACAAATAAACTTATTTCTTTCTATAGGTATGTGAAATTTTACTGTTACAATTTATAGGCTTAAAATCGTCCAATGCAAGCTATATAACAGCACAAATTACAGAGGAACTTAGACCTAACATCTTCATCCTATAGTATAGAGTCGCGACCGCAATCATTGTACTGCTCAGAACTCTGACTTACCAAGATCCCAAGCTGGACTGCATTGAGGTGAACGAAGTGTATTAATTGCCATTTACCGCGTGCAACGAAGAGCTGCTCTGTGAACGATTAGATCGCTTGGCGTTGCGTAGAGACGTCGCTTCATTGTGTGTCTTCTACCACATTTATCATGGGAAGTGTTCAAAAAAGCGAATTAAAATGATTCCGGCCGCCGAATTCTACCTTCACACGTCATAACACAAATTAGGATATCATCCCCACCATCTGGATATGTCACGGTCCACCCCAGTGCGGTTTTCAAGGAAGTTTCAACCACGTACAACTAAGCTGTGGAATGAGCTTCCATGTGCGGTGTTTCCAGGACGTTTTGACATGGGTACCTTCAAAAAAAAGCGCGTACACTTTTCGAAAAGGCCGGAAACGCTTCTGTTTTTCCTCTGCTGTTGCTAGAGACTGTGGGCGGCGGTGATCACTTAACATCAGGTGTCCTGTACGCTTTTCTTGTCCTCCTCTTCAAAAAATATTGTCCTGCTCATCCTATTATAACAATATGGTATTCGTTCTTTGAAATACGTCGGTAAATGTGAACCCTAACCACAACGGCTTAAATAAATCACTGTATACGTCCATGTGTATTATAACTACCCGATAACCGGCAGAATTTATTACATCGGTACCTCGCATAATGGCCTAACTTACACAATTACAATGGCACCTGTATATCTTTTAGATAATATTAGTCGTACCCAAATTTATCTAAATAATAAGTAAGTAAGTGCTAATTTCGTAATTTTAATTATAGCCTGCCTACATCTAAGTCTCCCGCATATTTATATCAGAAATTGAACTGGTTGAGCAATACTAATAACTTGTACCACACTAGATCAGCGCTATACGGTCTTCTGTCTTTTAGTCGGCATCACACTGCTGCCTTCAAAAGTAATTTTAGTTATAACGCAACTAAGTGCTGGAGCAATATACCGCCACCTTTCAAAGCCTCCTTATCTGTTAATTCCCTTAAATTAAAAATGAAAACATATCTATTAAATGAATATCGAAGTCAGTATTCCAGCATTAGTTGCGTTCAAAGAGACTAGGAGCTTCTTGTTTTCCAAATGGAAAACAAGAAGCTCCTAGTCTCGGAGTTTTCTTTAGCATTAATTCCGCCAACCGCACGAGACTCGCGCCAGATTTTGGCGAGTCAACATGTCCTGAGGATGCCTCGTGTACAGGCGAAACACGTTTCGAATTGTTTAAAAGACAAATATTGGCGGAATTAACACTAAAGAAAACTCAAAACATTTGGATAATTATGGATTTCCGGAAAGTAACGCCTACTTCAATAAAAGGCTTTTTATTTTGTTTTATTTTATTATTTGTCATTATTAGGAATTATTTTGCTTTAATTATAATTACTTTTTATATGTTTGTTCTTGTTAATTTTTTTTTACGTTTACATAATTGTTTTTACGTTTAGTTAGTATAGAAATAATTTAATTCAGACGAGGTGTCCCCCATGAAGTCATGTATCACGCGAGGGTTACAGAATATCAGCATTGCAACACACTTGTGTTGAAACACATGCAGTGTGGCTCCTTTTTTAAACACCACACGTTTATATTTCTTTTTTTTTTGTTATTTGTATGTGTGTGTGTGTTTAAATAAATGTTTTTCTTTCTTTCTTAATTCCTCGCGGGATTACATACATTAAGAACATTGGGTGCGTACGATTGCAACGCTCCGGATTTTGAGAGGCTAATTTAAGAATGACATAGTTAATACTCATTTTTTATTATTATTAGAAATGTCATATTATAAATGGTATAGTTAATGGAAGAGTTTCCGCTAGTAGTATGGTTTATTCACGTGCGCTATTCCGATTGATACTAAATCACTACTTATAGTCTGGCGGTCTTTAAGTCACCCGTGAGGCGTGACCATTTCACTTCTAGCACCTCCTTCTTTAAATTACAATGGCTGCGAGGTTTATCCGATCTATACACATATACTTAAAATGTATGTCTCTGTGTTTAATGTGATAATAGCAGTCTTATAAATGTATTTGAATACCAATATGTTGATAGATGTATATGTGTTTACAGGTCTGTTTGTATGTTTTACCAGTGGGAGGCTCCTTTGCACAGGATGCCGGCTAGATTATGGGTACCACAGCGGCGCCTATTTCTGCCGTGAAGCTACCGCTTACATATTACTATGTGATTCGGTCTGAAGGGCGCCGTAGCTAGTGAAATTACTGGGCAAATGAGACGTTACATCTTATGTCTCAAGGTGACGAGCGCAGTTGTAGTGCCGCTCAGAATATTTGGGTTTTTCAATAATTCTGAGTGGCACTGAATTGTAATGGGCAGGTCGTATCAATTACCATCAGATGAACGTCCTGCTCGTCTCTTATTATATATTTTGGTATACGGGTTAATATAATTGCAAACATAATCCGATTCCATGGTTAAATTGGCACGAACGTAAACAATCCAGGCCACATATTAATTTATAATTTATATATTAAACTGAAATGTGTGTACAATAGTCAACAAAGTAATAAATGTGTTAATTCTTGATAGAAGTCCTAAAAATATGAGCGATAGGTCATTCAGTTCAGACGAGATGCATAGAAAAATTTATCCCTATGATTTTTTAACACATAACAATGTCAATTATTATTTAAATATTGAGATGAAAAATGAGGCTATTTCGCTTTTCGTTAATAACTACAGTTTGTAATGATTATTTATATATTAAGATGAAAAATGAGGCTATTTCGTTTTTCGTTAATATCTCAAACCAGTCTATATATATATCTTTATATATATAATTCTTGTGTGCGTGTGTGTGTCACTGAACTCCTCCTAGACGGCTGGACCGATTCTAATAAAACTTTCTGTGTGTATTCAGGTGGATTCGAGAATGGTTTAGATTCACAATTGAACTACCTCCTAAACGGCTGGACCGATTTTGATGATATTTTTGTGTGTTCCAGTGAATTTGAGATTGGTGTGTGTCTTCAGGTGGATTCGAAAATGGTTTAGATTCACAATTAAACTACCTCCTAAACGGCTGGACTGATTTTGATGACTTTTTTGTTTGTTTCAGTGAATTTGGGATTGGTTTAGATTCTCAATTCCGCCCATATAATATAATTCTCCTGCTCATGTGTATGTTAGTGAACTGCTCCTAACGGCTGGACCGATTTTTCAAATTTAAAACATGTGTACAGGACAACGTCTGTTGGGTCCACTAGTATATATATATATATATAAGAGAATGTATGTTTGTATGTTCCCTAATAACTCCTAAACTATTTGACAGATCTCAATGAAATCTTTTGTAATAGATTCGTTGAAGCTCAAGGAAGGTTTACAAATATAATTTATAAGGCAAAACAACGTTTGCCAGGTCAGCTAGTTATTGTTAAAGAAATTTTGAAAAGAGATCCTTAAAGAGAATCCTTATATTACCTATGTATAATTTTATCTCTATTATTTATAATTTTAATTCAAAATAGTTCTCCGCACTGCCGCAAAAAAACACAGAAAACCACAATAAGTAACAAAAGTACTAAAAGTAACAAATATTAATTTAAAACTTTGATTTAGCTATCTTAAAATAAGAGATTTTTTAAATGAATTATTCAAAAAGTAATTCAATTGTAAATTAACATGTTTTTCCAACCTACCGTTTTGAAATATAATAATATATTTAGAATAAAAGTTTTAATAATATATTTAAACTACTAATTGTTTTTGAATTGTAATTTGGAACGCGTTTAAAATATTAGAAATTTTTCAAAATTAGGTTTATGGTCGCCCTGAAAATGTCACGCTTCCAATTGTAGTGCCTCTCAGTATTTTGGGTTTTTCAAGAATTTTGAGTGGCACTGCATTGTAATGCGTAGGGTGTATCAATTACTATCAGCTGAACGTCCTGCTCGTTTCGTCGCCTATTTTCATAAAAAAACAGAAAAAGGGGATAAACAGTTAATTGTTAATTTGATATTATTCCAATTTATGTCTGTATGAGTACTAAGTATTTAATACTGATGAAAGACAGTATCTCTCAATAATTTAGGGTCTTAAGGGCGTGCTTCTCGACATAAACTGCCTTAAGGAGGGTTATTCTTAGAGGTAATTTAGTTATAAGGGCAACGAATCACCTGAGAGGGAGACTCTGGCCACTTTATCGCTGGGAACGAATTGCCGGCAGCCGAGGTCAAAGGTCACTCAATATTGTCAATAATTTCTGAAACTGTTTGACAAATATTGGACTTAGTTTATTAGTTCAGAAAACTTGATCAATATTTTAAAAACTAGTTTTAACGAACATTAGAGGTAGATAGATAGACACTTTATTGATTATACAGACTTAAAAATAAAAATTTATAGAATAAAAAAATGATCTTAAGCTAATTACAGTCATAGGTACGCAATGGGCGGACTAATCGCTTGAAGCGATCTCTTCCAGACAACCCAAAATACAATACAGGATACAATAAGTACTGATAACAGTTATCTTGAAAATAACGTCTGTAAATATTCCATTACTTAATTAAAGTTATTTAATAATTACAATAATATTACATACATTCTTATGTTTAATGTAAAAAAATAAAAATAAAAAAAGAGTTTATTTACATACCTATACTTATACAAAAATAAATACAGAATAATACTACTAAATACTATATAAATACAATAACTTCAAATTGATAGTATTATACGCACTGACGGTTACATAACATGTAATATGCTTGTGAAATAGTGTTTGGGAAGCATTAATTTGAATGAATTTAAGTTTTGAGCACGCTTAATATAGAGTGGTAAACTATTCCACAACTTCACTGCAGTTGCTGCAAAAGACTTCTCGTAAAATGAAGTATTATGGGGATGACAGTGTAAGATGAGGTTGTTGGCAGATCTGATAGATTTAGTAAAGGTAAAACGTTCTTTTAGATATGATGGAGATAAAGGGAGACTAAAATCAAATATAATAACACTTTATCTTGGTAAACTTTAAACTTACCAGCTACAATCTTATTTAGCTTCAGCACAGTGGACAGTCTCATCCACATTCCAAATATTTGATACACTGAATCCATGTTTGTTGAGCTAGAAGCTCAACTAGCCCCACCCCAATTTTTAAGAAAAAGGTGAGATTATGAATAAACTATTAGAATTATACGCAGAATTTTTATATATTGTATCAAAAGTAACATAAATTTATCATAGCATAACACTTACCCGATTGAAAACGAATGACATTTGACAATTACAGACGAAATATACAACTATTTTACTCTTTGTTGTCAAAATAAATAATGCGGTGTTGTACTTGCGATAAGTTCTCCTCTGTCGACGCTTCTTTTCGCTGTTTGATGTATCTGTGTGAGGAGTATAGTTTCCGAGATATTTCGATTACCTAACTTGCCCCTATGCTCAACTAGCCCCGCCCTATCCTACTTTAGTAAGATTGTTTTCTCCCCAACCATTTCATAGCTGGTTTTCTTTTCGTACTGCTAGTGGACTGCTGTGTCTGTTTCTTATCTCGCCCCGGTTTAATACTTATATTAATAATATTGAATCAATCTAATGACTATATTTCGTATTTCGTAGCCGATTGCAATTAACGGTAGTATTTTCCTAATGTTGTGACTGAACTAACACAAAGCGGTCTATCAAACAATTGTGTGTTGCTAAACGCACGAGGACATACACCTCTTGAAGCTTCAATCAAGCCTCAATCAACAATTGTAAACAGTAAAACGTATTTGTACTTGATACGCCCTGCCCATTACAATGCAGTGCCGCTCAGGACTATTGTAAGACCCAAAAACTCTGAGCGGTACTACAACAGCGCTCGTCACCTTGAGACATAAGATGTCAAGTCTCATTTGCCCAGTAATTTCACTAGCTACGGCGCCCTTCAGACCGAAACACAGTAATGCTTACACATTACTGCACGGCAGAAATAGGCGCCGTTGTGGTACCCATAATCTAGCCGGCATCCGGTACAAAGGAGCCTCTCACTGGTAAACTGTTTGACTCTAACAAAAATCTAAATGATTTTTCCAACATGCTTGGCCGTATGGCAGTACATTTAACATAAATTGAAAATAGTGTAAAAAAAATATATGGTGCCTTTAAAGATATTATTAAAAGAATAATTCTTCTACACCCCACCCTTTTTTTACAATAAAATATTTTTTTTTGTACTATTTTCAATTAAAATTTATTTTCTATTTTTTTTAGTTGAATTTTATATACTTAAAGCGAGTTTTTATTTTTTTTAACTATAATTTATTTTTAATTTTTCAGTTAAATTTTCTATAAAAGCGTATATTTAAAACTATTAAGTACTTTAACATCAATTCCTGCCTTATCGACTATAGATAAAATTATATAAATTGACAAAAATCCTAGTCTGCAAATTGAATAATGGAATAACCTTATCAAATTAGTGTATTGTCATCGGTCCTAGATAAATCTACAAAATTTCAATGAAATCTGGCCGTTTAAAGTGGGTCAAAATCGCGTCTAAAGCAGTCAGTTACAAACATACATACAAAAATACAAGTGAAGCTAATATAAAGCGTATAAAAATAAACATATTTACTAATTGTGACAAAAAAACATGCTTTGTGGATTCCTCTACAAATGTGTGATAACTGTCTGATCAGCTTGTGTTTATATTTTATATCATCACGTTGAGACACATTTATTTCAACGAATAACAAATAAAAGAAAAAAAAAAGCTAGATAGCTTGTTTTTAGATATACACATCGTTATATATAAGCTTTGGTCGATGGAATAACTCTGTTAATGATGTGTCAAAAGGGTTCATCATATCGGAAAACGATATCTGTTATAGACATCGCACCAAATGAAAACACACTCTAGCGGGGTGGTGTAGATATGAAAAACATCGCTCTGGCCGAAATAACAAGTTCCTCATGTTCATAAGATACTTATCTTTTTGTTTTCGATAGATTTATTATTATATTAGATTGTTCGCTATTAAGCTTCCATGTGTTCGAAATATATCTGTATAGCCGAGTGGTTAGCGATCCTACCTACTAAGATAGAGGTCCCGGGTTCGAATCCCGGTAGGTGCAAGCATTTATATGATGAATATGGATGTTTCTTTCCAAGTCATGGATGTTTAAATGTATTTATGTATGTTTATATGAATTTATGTATGTTACAGTAAGTATATTGTATTAAATATATCATTGTCTTGTAACCCATAACACAGGCTATTTAATATGCTTAACTTGGGGCAAGATAATATGACGTGTAAAAAGTTCAATATTATTATATTATATCTCAACGATGAACGAAGAATATATAAAATAGAGTGGCGCTAAAATCGCGATATTAAATGAACACAGGAGAGAACTACTTAAGGCTGGGGACCGAGCCAACGACCTTGAGGCTCCCACAAGATCGCTGTAGTTTTAATTCAGAATTAGAAGCATTTTTAATTTATTACAAACAAAATACAATTTCAAAGCAATGAGTTCAGTTGGAATAGTCGTTCGACATCGTTCATAAAATTTTGTTTTCAATTTCGTTAGTGTATTAATTGTAGAAGTGACGGTTATCACTTTAAAAACATAACAAATTGTTTATAATACAATTTTCTTTATAAAAATATCAAAGCTATGTCATGTTAAATAGTATTGGTAAACAGTTTATCTAGAACTAATGATTAACATGGCTCCAATTGTAAAAGTTATAGGTATTATTTCGCAATGTCTATTAATGGTAGAATTTTTTTATTTTTCTTCTCATATACTGTAAACATATAATTATTTTTCGTAAAAATGAAAGCTTCATATACTTAAACCGGAAATGGTTTCAATTATGCGCTATTTTGGAGATTTCTTTAGATAAAAAGGATTATGAAACTCCGGTAAAAGTGACACTTTTTTTCACATTATAGTCATTTAACTAAAAATAGGGTGGAGCACTGGCACAAATGAGCAATAGTCTATACACTTCACGGTCAGCTGCTGCGAACTATAGGCGCCGCCCGACCGTCACGCGACATGCGACACACAGACGAAAAAGTTTGAGACGATGTAATAAAAGTTTCACTTTAATATGTAAATGAATAATTTGAAGTAAGAATTTTTAGAATGCTGCTTGTCTGTTGTTCATTGCTATTATGCCTTCCATGGTGTATGTGATAATAAGTTAGTACTTGCATTTACATAAAACACTTTTATAGGATTAAAACGCTTGCAATTGTAACCCCCTGAAAACGAGATCTGGTAAGGTCTTGAAACGTCGGGGCTATCTAAAATAATAATAAAAATTTAACTTTTACGCAAAAATCTAATGTAAAAATACAGTTATAATTACATGCATTTTTAATCCTTTAAGAACAATTTATTTAAATGTGTAACACGTTATTCAAATAAAATACTACTACTTGCATGATTTTGTCACAAAAAAACATCCCTGAATCCATACTCTTATACTAAAAACCGTAATTGGTATTGTTACTAATGTTAATGCGATAGGTAATAAAGTTTTCATTCAATCATTCAGGTAAGTACCTACTGAACGACGTAAAGGAAACATGACCTTGAAATAATGTCAATTTCAGTCCAGAATGATCCTTATCGGTACATAAAGGGCTGTGTATTATTAATTCATTCTTTTTTAACAGAGCGATCAATTGAATAGTTTGGGCAATTCAAATACAAGCGATACTAGTATTCAAATGATTTGAGTTTTCTTTAGTGTTAATTCCGCCAATGTCTTTAAGCAATTCGACACGTGTTTCGCCTCTACACTAGGCATCTTCAGGACGTGTTGTTTCGACTAAAAAAAACTCAAATCATTTGTATAATTATGGATTTCCGCAATGTAACACCTACTTCAATTTCTTTTTTAGCGATGCTGGAATACTGGTAGTACTATCGGGTATTATTATGTTAGTAGTGTTATTGTTACGTATGCAGCGATGTAAACAAATCATTTGCGGAGTTATACCGGTGTTTCCCAAAACCCGTAATCCTGCAAAAGAGAGCTGTTCGTGCTTTATATCAGCTTGGTTATAGACAGTCACTCAAACAAAAATAATAAATAAATTTATTATACGCGGGTAAAACCGCGACGCACAGCTAGTTCCATTAAGTCATCCTTCAAAAACAATGTGTTATGTAAGCGGGCTACTAGTAGTAAGTAAATGAAATTAATGAGAATGTTCCGTGCGTAGTTAAACCGATATTCAATAAAATATTCACTACGCTCACAATGGCCCCAACAGCTGCCTGGAACATCAATTATTGTTAGTTCCATATAATGACGTAATAAAAAGATAAATGTAATTAGTGATGATGAATTTTGTAAAGGGCAACGAAATAGGTGATATAGGTATTCGATATTCGAGGTTTCTAAAGTGATATTTGTGCGATTCTTGGTTTTAAGGCATATTCTGGGTGTATTGGCGGATCTTTTAAAATAGAAGTAATAGATACTTTTGTGTATTTTTTGTTTTAATTAGACTCACTCATAAATAGGAGGCGAACTTTACCAGGCTATAATGATGTCAAGCAGTTGTGTTTTTGTGTTTCGCTTTGAAGAAGAGGCGAATCTAAATGTCTCAAGGTGGCGAGCGCAATTGCGATACCGCTCCAAATTTTGTGTTCAATCAAGAATCCTTAGCTGGACTGTATTGTGATCCCGTAAAAAACTTCCAAAATTGTGATGCTTCCAATGTTTGTGAATCCAAAGCAATTTTTATTATTTTGTAATTTTATAGACCTACCTTTTATAAAAGACTATAACCACCATAAGGACTTAGGAGAATAATTAATTATATTTCATCGTAAAAGTTAAAAGATGAGCAGGTGCTATAAATTATAATAAGTGGCATTATCGAGCCTCCGAAATTATAATCCATTGATGCCTAAAATCGTTCATCCTTCGCACTCTAGGTGTAAGACTTTCATCCATCTGCCTTCGTAGAATCTTAGACTTCTTTGGACATATCGCCAAAAAAAGATGGTCACTATCTCGAACAACTGATGGTTATTGGGAAGGTAGACGGACGATGTCACAGAGGTCGCAGCACTATAAGATGGTCTGATCAAATCCACACATCTCTGGATAACGGACTTCATGACGCACTGCACGTAGCCGAAGACAGACACAGAGGGCGAACTATTGTCAAAAAGTTGAATCCTCAGAGAAATCACGACCCTCAGCAATGAGGAATACGACGCGAGGAGAGGATGCCTAAAATGCCTCAAGTGCGAACACTTTCAGATATAACATTAGGACCTTGCAACACAGAGATGCTCGAATTGTCGGAGATCCAGTGCTCTGTGAACGGCTAGATCACTTGGCTTTGCGTAGAGACGTCGCTTCATTGTGTGTCTTCTACCGCATTTATCACGGGGGGTGTTCTGAAGAGCTGTTTCACCTGATTCATGCCACCGATCTCCATCTTTACACGACACGCCACATATTAGTATAATATCATTTCCACCAATTGAATGTCTGGCGTTTCTCTACAGTAAGGTTTTCAAGGAACTTTCTTTCTTGTACATCCAAGCCATGTAATGCGCATGTGTACCCCTTTCCAAATGGCCAGCAACACTCCTGTGATGCCTCTGACGTTGCAAGAGAATATGGGTTACGAACACTTAATTTCAGGTGATTCGCTCGCTCGTTTTATACTCTACCATAAAAAAGGGAACACAGATCTTATAAAACCACAGAATCCAAGAAGTATTGTCTTATATAATATAAAGTTGTTATTCTTAGACCCACCGCGCCCCCTCACCACATTTGGTTCACAGAATTGTTTATTATAGGTATTATTATCTTAACAGAGTTTTTGTTTGAATAAAAGCAGTTTAAAGTAAAGAAATTTAAATTTATACCGCTCGAAATGTCCGCTTGAAGTCACAACATAAGAACTAAATATTTCGGAAACAATACGTTTTATTTGAAATATGTTTTTACCAATTTATTTTGTTTTTGATATACAACAAACTGAAAATAATAGTGACATTTTCATTGCGGCTAATTTGTGGCAGAAATCAGTATGGTAGCCGTACTACTGAGGGCGAACAGTAAATACAGCTATATATTGTACTGACCGCAAAGTTATTGGAGTAACATATTATTAAAAATGTTCAATGTTAGTTGCTAATAGTTATATTAGATGATTAAATCCGATTTACTGATGAGATTGTTCATTCTCTATAAGCTCTATTGAACTATCGAGATTCTGGTAATAACTATAATTCTTCGTTCAGTTGGGTTTTGCATAGTACGTTGTATCGAATATAATATGCAATAAATTGAATTTGTAACCAACATTTATGAACGATTAGGGACTCGAAACCACGACATCTCCAGGAGCCACAACCTGTGAGTTTGAACAAGACATACCAAAATTTACGATCCATTCGTCAGTAGAATAGTTGGCTCAGTTGGAAGAGTGATCGGACTGAACCCTGAAGATTTTGCGAGTTCGCATTGTTCATTAATTTTGGTTATAAATTTAATTTAATTAATGTCAGAAGTCATCTGGATATCACTTTAAAAATAACAAATTGTTTATATGCAATAAAGGCAAATTTCAAAATACATACATGGAATTATTATATCAACATCCCTACTCAAAATTTATTTAAATTTATCGATTATGTATGTATATTTGTTGTAATGGGTGGGATTGATTACCAATCAAGTTGGTAAGGGGGGGGGGGGGAGGCAATTAACGTAATAATAGATAGAAGATAATGAAACAGGATGAGGGTAAAATCAAACTAAACTCGAATACACAAACAAAACTCCTTGAAAAGAGAAATTCTTATCACTCTTAATCCATTCTGTGTTGAATTGAACAGACATTTATTTATTTAAGAAAAGTTGCCACATGTTAAGCATCGTTTTTGTAGAAAATAATTTTAAGGCTCACTCACCACACTATTGAGGGTATTGAACAATGACGTTCTATACATATTGATAATTCACGTCATGCAAAAACATCGCTGAAATATGGCACATGCCACAAATGACACCATAATAGGCTTCGACTGCCATATCTATACATTTCTGCCTTTGCTCCAATTGTTTAGGATATTATTGGTAAATAGGCAGCAATGTAAACATTTTTTCAGCTTATGCTGCATATTTTGAATTTCTTTCTTTTCTTGCGTCCTTATTATTTGAGGACTTTTTAAAGGCTCACTTGATGATTGACACACGACTAAGGAGAAAAGTGTGCTTACATTGTCTTTAAGCACACTTTTGCCGTTCCACTGTCAAACTGCTAATGATATGTCCATATGACGTTTAGATTGTCATTGGTATTGAACCGTTACGTATTTGACATTTTGTGTTTAGAGTGGTCATACCATAGACAACGTGCGGACGTGCGGAAAGTCGGATGTTCTTGTTTACAGTTAATTATTTATCGCATTATTGTAATTTTTAATAGTTTAATATGATAAATAAATGATAATATTTTTTTTATGAAAATAAGGGACGAGACGAGCCGGAGATTTAGCTGATGGTAATTGATACGCCCTGCCCTGCAATGCAGTGCCGCACAGGAGTCTTGAAAATTCTGAGCGGCACTACAACTGCGCTCGTTACCTTGAGACATAAGATGTTGAGTCTCATTTGCCCAGTAATTTCAGTAGCCACGACGCCCTTCAGACCGAAACACAGTAATGCTTACACAATACTGCTTCATAGCAGAAATAGGCGCCGTTGTGGTACCCATAATCTAGCCGAAATCCAGTGAAAAGGAGCCTCCCACTGGTAAATAAATAAATAAGCCATGAGAACCGGGATCTTGGATCGACACCGACTCCAAAAATAACAATAATCGTAACTAGAATTAGATTAATTAACTAGATTGTATAAAAATACCCAATTATTTTTATACTTTTTAGTGCATATTATATCTATTGTTTTGGAATAGTGTTTTTGAAGTCAGTTGTATTTTTGTTAAATTTTGTTTTTATATTTTAGAATCACATACAACATGTGATTCTAAATTGTGTCTAAAAAATCATAAATCCACATCGAAATTTTCAGTTTAAGCATAAATGCTTGGTTATCAAAAAGCATAAAAGGCAATTTTCTCAAAATTGATTTCTGTAGAATTCTTATATACGAGATACTACAACCACTTCGGATACATATGGCTGAGAGAGGAAGAAGAAGAATCCAAATAACTTAAATTTTGTTTCCAAAAATGCTGAAAATATTTTTTTAAAGAAAATAAAGGACGAGACGAGCAGGACGTTCAGCTGATGGTAATTGATACGTCCTGCCCATTACAATGCAGTGCCGCTCAGGATTCTTTAAAAACGCAAAAATTTCTGAGTGGTGTTTGTATTAATTTTTTAATTATTATTAATTAATAATTATTTTAACCTTTAAATACGTCTCGTAAGCCGTGGTCACCCGCCCTCGCGCTATTTTTGCTACGAGCAAGGTCATAGGCATGTATTAACGCCTTAACATATATTTTACTAGCTGATCCGACAGACGTTGTTCTGTACATAATAAATAAAATACTTTTTTATATGTATTTGTGATTGATATTTCATAACATCAAAAATTATTTCGTAAAATATTGTAATGAAATTGTTTCACAATAGAACTGTCAAACCGTGCGTCAATAAATTCTCTCATAGAAAATATGTCCATACAAAACGAATATTGGAAATAAAAATTATTATGGGTCCCGAATCGAAATAAAATCTATCCTATCTCTCAAGTTAGACCAAACTGCACTCCATGAAGTAATCCCCATTTAAATCCGTTCATTAGTTTAGGGGTCCATCGCGGACAAACAACGTGTCACGTAATTTATATATATTAAGATTAATATATTATTATTAAATTGTTTATTTATAAATTAATATTAATTGTAGACGATAATAAAATTATTGGATTTTTCAAGAATCCTGAGCGACACTGCATTGTAATGGGCAGGTCGTATCAAATACCATCAGCTGAACGTCCTACTCGTCTCGTCCCTTATTAAAAAAAATTAGTATTTTTCTAACATGTTGGCCTGTTATATATTATTAAATTGTGGTTCTATTTGTCATAATAAATAAATTTAATATATAAAATTCTCATGTCGCGGTGTTTGTAGTTAAACTCCTTCGAAACGGCTTGACCGATTCTTATGAAATTTTGAGTGCATATTGGGTAGGTCTGAGAATCGGACAACATCTATTTTTCATCCGCCTAAATGTTAAGGGTGGTCCACGCCAAATTGTTTTTTTTTTTTTAATTTTTTGACATTTTTTTTTTAATTTGTTTGATTATGAGTAAGCATTAAAAAATACATACAACTTCAAATTTTCACCCATCTACGATCAACAGTTACTTTTGTATCGCGATTTTAATGTCGGCAATACAACGTTTGCTGGGTCAGCTAGTAAGAAATAAAAAATCAATTTTTCACTTCAAATATACTAATTTTGCAAATTGGCGCGTTTATTTACGTTAACGCAAAGGCTTAGGGCCGAAGCAATTATACAATATTTTGGGAAATAACTTAATAAAGTAATAAGGGATAGAAGTTTTCATCATCAAACGTAATACGTCATACACATCACTAATTAGAAGTGGGAACTCGTTATTGTTAAATACGGTTTTAATGAGTTCTCGTTTAGTTAATAGGACTCATCGATTCCGGTCTACTAAGCCTTACACGTATTTACGGTATCGTGGTAGCAGTAATTTTCCAAATTATGTGTGCATAAATATATAAAGGAAATCCTTTAAAAAAGGCCTATATATGCTCTTAAATATAAATTTGTGCCAAATTTTTTTTTATGGAAATAAGGGATGAGACTGGCAGGATATTTAGCTGGTGGTATTTGATACGCCATGCTAATTACAATGCAGTGCGGCTCAGGATTCTTGAAAGAACCCAAAAATTCTGAGCGGAACTACAATTGCGCTCGACACATTGAGACAAGATATTAAGTGTCATTTGCCCAGTAATTTCATTAGCTACGGCGCCCTTCAGATCGAAACACAATAATGCTTACACATTAATGCTTCACGGCGGAAAAAAGCGCCGTTGTGGTACCCATAATCTAGCCGGCATCCTGTGCAAAGCCTTCCACTGGTAAATAAAAAATAAATAATAGTGAATAAAAAATATTGTAGATAATAGTAAAAATAGAAATGTCAAATAATTGTTTATCTAATTCTGAAAAAAAATCCTATATATAAAACTCTCGTGTTCCGGTGTTTGTTACCAAACTCCTCCGAAACGGCTAATTTGTGTGAAATTTTGTGTGCATATCGGTTAGGACTGAGAATCAGCCAACATCTATTTTTCATACCCCTTAATGATAAGGGTGACCCACAAATAATTTTGGTACGATGTATTTGGTAGGTCTGAGAATCGGTCGTCAGCTAGTTTTGATACGCCAAAAATTTCTATTATTGAATTTTTTTAAATACCATTATTGGCAATACAACGTTTGCTGGGTCAGCTTGTAATGAAATACATTTTTTCCGTAGATGACTCTGTCAGTATGGTGCAGTCGGAGGGACGGTCCTCGACTGGGTCGTACGTACAGCGCTCTACTGGCGTCCCAGCAGCAAAGAGCAGCAGCTAGAGCTGCCCAAAGGTCTCGGCAGCATCCACGACTACTGCAACGACTGTCTACGGCGACCACACAGCTCTGTGAAGTCCCGGCGCAGGTGAGGTCAGCCTTTATATTTTGTTTTTCTGTTGCTTCATCTAAACATATAAGAACCATTGAAATATCTTTTTCTGAACTACTAAATGCTTTTTAAACGCACATAACACACAAATAAGATAATGTACAAAGTTCCTACGAGTTGTAACTGTCGTAGAGGTCATCAACTTTTTGCCAACACATTATGTCGTACAAACGCAGTCAAACGTTTGCCGTTATATCGAATTGCTGAAGCTTATTATGTAAATTTTAATCATATTATTGATATTTTGTGCTCGTCATTTGGAATGTTTAAAAACAAAATAGTACAATCATTGAAATCATAAACCTTAACCTTTTATATTTATAGACTCAGGATGGCCTATATCAGAATCTTCCATGTTTCACGTGGGTCAGAAACTCGAACAAAGTCACAAATTAGTTCTCCAGTGATTTATTTCTTCTTAACTTCACAGATTAACAAAATATAACTCTAAAACACTGTATTTAGGTACAGATAATGGTATTCTATTAAATCAAATCAGAAACTGTTAAAGATGGCGACGAAAATAAGCGAATCGTCGAGCACGTGGTGCGCTGGCGGTTCTCGATCCAAAAGTGACCAAGATGGCCGCCCCGCTCCCACCGGTGTGACGTTCCGCAAGAGTGGCAGCTGACAGCTGACATCTGTCATGCTGCCATTCTGTTCCGACGTCGTCGACAGCAAACTTCAAATGTCATGTGTCGCGCCGTCAGATTGTTTAAAATTTATAGTTTGTTGCACTTTTTTCACTCTCTTTTTTTGTATCTATTACTTTTTAACCTTTTAATGTTTACCTTTTTCAATTTTTATAATTAATCCGTGGTTAACGGTGGTGGTGTATAACCATTACAGGGCTGGTCCGAGTAACCAATTAAACCATTGCAACCAATTATTAATAGAGATCCGCGTACTCACAAGTAGAACCATTAATTATAGTTATTTAACAAGTGTCATAGATTAATTTAGTACCTTAAGTAAATAAATATTTTTACCATAAAACCAATAAAGAAAGATATATATAATCTTTCCCTAAGTGCAACCCTTTTCAGCTCATTTAGTTAATACTTAATGTGCTGAAAAGGGGTGAATGTGCTAAAAGGGGGAAAATTAGGTAATCCTAATAATGTACTTTAGTTAGTAAGATCTAATGTTTCACAGTTTTTTTACCCCACTAAATAAAATAATAAAAAAATACTTGTTCCTACAAATCTTGCACGACTAATTTTAGCGGAAGTTGCACTGACAGACAGCTTCTGTTATAAGACGGGGTAAGGAGGTAGGGCAGATGGGTACTAAAACCGATATAGTAAGAATTTTATTTATAAAACCATCCCCTCTCATTGGTATATAGGTAATGATGTCTGATGGCTTCAAAAGAAAATAAGTCTTTACATTATTTGTGGATAATGTAAATACTATTTCACTATTTATACAAACACGCAAGCAACCCTTAAAACCTTCTATTCAAGTCAAAGCCAAAAATATTTTATTAACACAAAAAACAAAAGATTGCTCGTCAATCACGAAATAATCAATTCAGATACATATTAATTACACAAAAGTTCAAAAATATACATATTTTTAAAATAATGCAATCCAGTAAAACAATACAAGGTTGAACCATAAAATCCATAAAAAAAAACAACTACAAAACAATGTATTCAATTCCATATTGTAATATCGTTTACGTAATCTTCAATACTGTATAAGCCTTCAACATAAGTCTGCGTTTAATAAAAGACTTAAATGTATTTATTGATGATGCAGATACACTCCTTGTTAATTTATTGTAAAATTTAATTCCATTGCATACAAAAGAATTGTTTATTTTACAGAGCCTGGTACGGGGCACTATAAGCTTGTAGTTATTTCTAGTGTTTAAATTATATTTTTCGCTTATACTGTATTCAATTCACAATTTAAGCTCAGATGATCATAATTTATTTTAAACAATATGTTATTTTTTTAAAGTGATAACCCTCACTTCTAGGATTAATACACAAATAAAATGTGAAAAACAAAATTTTATGAACGATGCGGGATTCCTGAGAGTAGAACAAAGCAAACAGAATTTTATAACGAGGCGGTACTCGAACGGTTAGCTCAGTTGGTTAGAGCACCGGCACGGAACGCCG
Source organism: Leptidea sinapis (assembly GCF_905404315.1). Lineage (NCBI taxonomy): Eukaryota > Metazoa > Arthropoda > Insecta > Lepidoptera > Pieridae > Leptidea > Leptidea sinapis. Next base: position 3,955,254 of record NC_066288.1, on the reverse strand, counting down.
GAGGTCGTGGGTTCGAATCCCGCATCGGTCATAAAAATTTTTGTTTTACAAATTTTATTTGTGTATTAATCCTAGAAGTGAGGGTTATCACTTTAAAACATAAAATATTGTTTAGATTTACAAGAGCGACATCTCAAGTCAGTTTCCTAATATGCAAATATTGGGGTTGAGCAAGTTATCAACTGTAAAGTAGATCCTGTAGATGAAGCCACAACCTGAGAGTTAAACAAAGCAAACAGAATTTTATAACGATGCGGTACTCGAACGGTTAGCTCAGTTGGTTAGAGCACCGGCACGGAACGCCGGAGATCGTGGGTTTAATCCCGCATCGTTCATAAAATTTTGTTTTTCAAATTTTATTTGTGTATAATTTATTCAAGTTTCCCCATCTGCAATTTTACAAACAGTCCATCAGAATACAAAACCATTTATTATCAATGTTGTTAATTTGAAAGCTTTGTCATATCACTTATCGTAACAGTATCACATTGTTGCAGTCGCAATAAATAACGGCGTGATAGCAAAACCGAAACATCCGTAAAGCAACAAATATCAAACTGAAAACTGAATACAAAAAATGTACTCGCAATATTGACACATGCAATACGTCTGGTTATGTGTCATCGTGTATGAATAGAGCACGTTCTTTTGTTAGATTGTGTGGTATTTTAAAATATACTATCAATAATCGTATCAGTAGAACCATATATATTATCCCACTTACGATATAATAAATCTATGAGTAGAACTGCACGTACAGTGTTCATTCGCGGTAGTTACTTTTATGAAAATAAGGGACGAGATGAGCAGGAAGTTCAGCTGATGGTAATTGATACGCCCTGCCCATTTCAATCCAGTGCCGCTCAGGATTCTTGAAAACCCAAAAAATCTGAGAGGCACTAAAATTGCGCTCGGCACCTTGAGACATAAGATGTTAAGTCTCATTTGTATTTCCCAGTAATTAAACTAGCTACGGCGCCCTTCAGACCGAAACACAGTAATGTTTACATATCTACTTCATGGCAGATATAGGCGCCGTTGTGGTACCCATAATCTAGCCGGCGTCCTGTGCAAATGAGCCTCCCACTGGCTCCCGCTACTATTGCTACGACACCTGTTTCGCAATATATCAAATTTGCTCTTTTATGTTCGGTTGTTAAGTTGTGCCGGTGTAATAACAGACACAAGACACACTATGCTATTTAGGGTAAAGGTCGTAGCTCATTAGATCCACCCAGCATCCAAACCGCATCGTACCGTTTCGTGTTGTTGCTATTCTTTATTTGTAGTTGTATGGATGTCTCCGGCGCCTAGCAGTCGTAACAACGCACGGTCGACTAAGACTAGACCACCTGGTAACAATCCCTTGCTCGTTTGCTTCCATTGTGCTAACATCGAAAGACCCCCAGATGAAGAGGGTAGAAGAAAAATGTAGGTATACTCTAGAGACACAGCAAACGAAGAGGAGGAAAACGATCCCAAAAGAAGCCGAAAACGACAAAGGACTGACTGACTGACTAGCTACTAGTAAAGACAAAAGACAAAAAAAAACACAAAAAAAATATTCGACGTTGGGTTCCAAGCGACATCTCAAGTCAGTTTCCTAATATGCAAATATTGGGGTTGAGCAAGTTATCAACTGTAAAGTAGATCCTGTAGATGAAGCCACAACCTGAGAGTTGAACAAAGCATACAAGATTTTATGACGATACTTCACTCGAACGGTTAGCTCAGTTGGCACGGAACGCCAGAGGTCGTGGGTTTAATCCCGCATCGTTCATAAAATTTTGTTTTTCAAATTTTATTTGTGTATAATTTATTCAAGTTTCCCCATCTGCAATTTTACAAACAGGCCATCAGAATACAAAACCATTTATTATCAATGTTGTTAATTTGAAAGCTTTGTCATATCACTTATCGTAACAGTATCACATTGTTGCAGTCGCAATAAATAACGGCGTGATAGCAAAACCGAAACATCCGTAAAGCAACAAATATCAAACTGAAAACTGAATACAAAAAATGTACTCGCAATATTGACACATGCAATACGTCTGGTTATGTGTCATCGTGTATGAATAGAGCACGTTCTTTTGTTAGATTGTGTGGTATTTTGAAATATACTATCAATAATCGTATCAGTAGAACCATATATATTATCCCACTTACGATATAATAAATCTATGAGTAGAACTGCACGTACAGTGTTCATTCGCGGTAGTTACTTTTATGAAAATAAGGGACGAGATGAGCAGGACGTTGAGCTGATGGTAATTGATACGCCCTGCCCATTTCAATCCAGTGCCGCTCAGGATTCTTGAAAACCCAAAAAATCTGAGAGGCACTAAAATTGCGCTCGGCACCTTGAGACATAAGATGTTAAGTCTGATTTGCCCAGTAATTACACTAGCTACGGCGCCCTTCAGACCGAAACACAGTAATGTTTACATATCTACTTCACGGCAGATATAGGCGCCGTTGTGGTACCCATAATCTAGCCGGCGTCCTGTGCAAATGAGCCTCCCACTGGCTCCCGCTACTATTGCTACGACACCTGTTTCGCAATATATCAAATTTGCTCTTTTATGTTCGGTTGTTAAGTTGTGCCGGTGTAATAACAGACACAAGACACACTATGCTATTTAGGGTAAAGGTCGTAGTTCATTAGATCCACCCAGCATCCAACCGTTTCGTGTTGTTGCTATTCTTTATTTAGTTGTATGGACGACTCCGGCGCGTAGCACTCGTAACCACGCACGGTCGACTGAGACTAGACCACCTGGTAACAATCCCTTGCTCGTTTGCTTCCATTGTGCTAACATCGAAAGACCCCCAGATGAAGAGGGTAGAAGAAAAATTAAGGTATACGCTAGAGACACAGCAAACGAAGAGGAGGAAAACGATCCCAAAAGAAGCCGAAAACGACAAAGGACTGACTGACTGACAGACTAAAAAAAAAATCACAAAAAAATATTCGACGTTGGGTTCCAAGCGATTAGTGCCGAGAATCTCATTACCCAATTATAGTGCTCAGCCCTGACACAATCCTTCCGCCCACACACAAGGGGTGAGAAGATAATTACTCGTCTTCGTTGTGCTAACCTGCAAGTCTTCGGGTCTGTGTTCACAGCGAGTGTTTCACGCGAAGACCATATCTAGTCGATTTGAAAGTGAGAGTCGTCTTCTTTGTTTCGTCTTTCATTTTCTCATTCATCAAGCGTGTTCGACACACGTTGACCACGTGGTGTCTGCTCGTTGACCACGCGATATTCACTGGCGAAAACAGAGACGAACGACGACACGGTGCGCGATAGGTGCGGAGTTACTCTAATGAGGGATGACCTTTAGCGTGATAGCGATCTGGGACGTGCGATGATGCGTGCGACCTTTTTTGTCATTTTTGTAGCAGATGGAACCGCTGAAACACAGACATCTGCTAGTTCTTTCACAAAATATATTAACAAAATCACACTCATTCGTAATAAGCATGTTATGCAGAAATCCCTGCTAACAGCGAAAACATCCACCGAATTTTGATGTAGCTAGTGTAAATTTAGAATAGATATATATTGGGTAGTAGTTTTAGTAGTAGATAACTCAATTCAAAATTGGGACCGCTGGTTTTTGTATTTATAGGCACAGGGTTTTTTGATTAAATTATAAATGCATAGTTTTCAGACTTTTCACTGTACGACGGCATTACTTGACAAATTTTCATAGTTTAATTCCCTTGAGAGTTTTATAATGTACGTTTTTTATTGCATAAACAGCGGTATCTTTTTTACGTTAACTTTGAAGTTTGGTTGTTTACTAGCTTCAACAGACTGCAAACATGAGTATATCGTAATTTCACCAATATACCTCCGTGTGTTCCCAAAATAAAGGGTCTTGACAGACTAACAGATGGACGGAAACCAAAGTGATCCTATAAGAGTTCAATTTTTTCCTTTTCAAATACAGACCCTAAAAAAGGACCAAGTCAAATGCAACAAAAACAGCCTGTTGTTTGACGTATGTGATAGAAGTTCAAGTAGATTGTATGTGTGCCTGAATTAAAACCATTTATTATCGCTTCATACATATTGTACCAAGGTAACATTGAAAATGTTTAGAAAATGAAAAATGGCTTAATGTAGAAAGTTGCCAATACTTTTATTGTTTTTCGAAGTAATCTCCGTTCCTCTCTACACATCGTCGAATTCGATGGAACCACTGAGAAAAGCAGTGGGCCCATTCTTCTTTAGGGGTCTCTTTTATGGCATTTTCGTACGCTTTTACCGCATATTCAGGGCTCTTAAACCGAATACCATCGAATTTTATCTTTAGTTCTTGGGAAAAAATAAAAGTCGCAGGGCAACCAGGTCAGGACTGTATGGCGGAAGACTCATTATCTCGACACATGTCATAATCAAATATTCAACAGTCCGTTTTGTGGAGTGCGCTGAAGCATTGTCGTGGTGAAGGAGGATCCTGCTTTGAGGGCGCTGCTATCGAATTTTTTACAAGACAACAGGCAAACAGCGATTGATATACCAGTATGCAGTAACTGTCCTTCCATCTTCTAGCACAACTGTCGCGAAATGACCTTTCCGACCAAAGAATGAGGCAATCACCTTTTTTCCTTGACTTCTTCGTTGCTTTACCTTAGTTGGCCGATCCTCGATAGGACACACCCACTGAGCTGATCGTCTTTTGGTTTCTTGTTCGTAGCAATATATTATCTAGCTTTCATCACCTGTGACCATGTCAAATACAGCATTTGAGTCACCGCCGTTGAACTTATCTAACATTTGGCGACACCAGTGCATGCGAAGGTGTTTCCGGTCGTCTGTTAAAATATGGGGAATCCATCTGGTACAAACCTTCCTGACGCCTCCAAATTCGTGTAACTTGACTCATACCAATGCCTAGGCTTGCTCGTATCTGTTGATAGGTCACTCTATTATCTTCCTCTATCATGCGTCGCACAGCACTGATGTTATCTTCAGTAGTCTCTGTTAAAGGTCATCCCTCACGCGGATCATCATTGAGATTGCTACGTCCACGCTTAAACTCGTTAAACCAATTGTATATAGTGACACTAGATGGGGCTTCATTATGAAATGCTAATCGCAGCCTATCATAGCTTTGTTGTTTTACTCAACAACAAAGCTATGATAGCCCACACCGAAAGTCATAATAAATCATTGACTGAAAATTTTCTCGCGTTAGATTCTTTTTCACGTGTAACAAGAGTTTTAGATTTGCCGCCAATTCACAAAAACAGATGACAAATGAATGCAATATTCTACATTAGGTTACCAAAGAGTTGTAAAATTTAAATTCAAAAAAAGTTTTCATTAGCAATGTTTCTAACTGGCCAGTTCTAAACATTTTCAGTGTTACCAACGTATATTATAATAAACACCAGGGTTCGAACTCATAATAATATATATCTAGCACTCCTTTCCACAGATCCACTTCCTACTATCTCAGAATTTGTAAAAAGAAGTGTAAAGAAGATAAAATTTAAGGACCATTATTAAAATATATCATTAAACTATGTTCATGCTTTAGTCCAGTTGTTTATAAACAATATACTTTGTTCGTTCATTTTAGTTTAGTGACAATAAAATACCAAAGTTTGTCAACTGTCACGTGCACCCTTACATTATAGATTGGTCTCCGCTGCACTACAACTAGACACGGCACTACCTACGAACAATAGCTACTTTATTACGGCAACTATTAGATGCTTGTGTGCGTGCATCTTGACACTCAATGGCATCTTCCAAATTTGGTAACATACGCTTCGTGTTATTTTACATTGAAAATAATATAATACAAAATACTTACTGATGATAATATATGATCGCAGTGTCTTTCTTATTTCTTGTAGTATTATTTCAATTATTAGCAAATTTTAACATGTGGCACGTCGACGCCACATTGTTCGAGACTGGTTCGAGTACGCCCATTTGGGCGTAGTAAAAGTTGCCCCACTTTTTGTCTACGCCTGCAGTATCTGATTGGAGCGCAGCGGAGACCAATCCTTAATCTAAGCTTGAGTCATTTCAACAAAAACTTTTAACAAAACTTTAGTAAAAGATCTTTTAATAAAACCTTTTTTCTTATCTAAATTAGGACAAAGAAAGATATGAACTGAAAACGATAACACTTCCTCAACGAACCGCCCTAATCAGGTTTATATTGTTTCAGTCCTACCGAAGAAATCTCTCAATCGTGAACGAGTCACCAAATGGCCACTGGGTGTGGCAGAAGGGTGCCCTAAACGAGTGCTCGGATTCAATGACGTCACCGCGCAGTATATCAAATTCAAGTTTACACGAATACGACCATGATTTGAGTGGGGAAGAGCTCGCAACGTATATGTATCAAGTCAACTGTAATATTGGCGGAATTATTTGAGACACATCCGTTTAGACTGTCCGGAGCAGATCTAAACGCAATGCTAGCTAGAACTATGAGTGTAAACCAATGACTAGTAATTAGAAATGCTGTGATAGAGTTATTGTAAATATAGAATTTGTAGTGTTACCAATCAAAATAATTGTATCTACCCCGCAAATAGGCTGCATTTATACAGTGATGACAGATATTAATTTATTATATAACTACCTAAACGCCGGTAAAGTTACTTTATCTACACCTATGCTTTAAATCCTCTTTTACAGTTTCTAAAACAGTTAGCTTATTGCCAATATTAAAACACCCAATGTCCTAATTTCCCGTTTTCATAATAACACTCCTTTGAGTCTTTTTTAATGCTACCTAACTGTTTCAGAATCTTTTATAGATGATTCATATTATGGGTGTAGATAAAGTCTTGCATGCAACTGTTGATAATTAGGTATTAAAACACTCATGTGAAACCATCATCGCCCACATTCGTGTTTTAATACCCCTGATAACACAACAGTTGTATAAATAACTATTACTTCATCAGAAGTTTTTAGTACAATTTGTATGACGAAAAATTGTTTTAATATAATTATTATTTTATCACGGGTGCATTTAAAATATCGATTACCATGCCCAGTTATTGACATTTATAACTGAATCCTGACAAGCCTCGTGGTGACAAGTGGGACTATTGCTGGCACTGCTAAATAAGTATTAGGAAAATTATTCAGTGTTTCGTTATTAAATAAAAAAAAATAACTGACGTTCACTTTAATCTTTACTATTCGGTGGATGAGGTATATGTTTGTTTAATTGGCACTTAAGTTAACAATATGATAAATTTTTCAAAAAATGACTGAATTTAATTGGATAACAAAGTAATTAACTAGGTAATTCTCATTCACGATACAAAATAACTTGTTTTGCAGAAATTACTGGAAATTAAAGAGAAATTTTTACTTACTATATTTTTTATACAATACAATTTTAAATATATTATTGTATAAATAATAGTTTAATTTATGGATTACGCTGCTATAGAAGTCCCATTGTAAATTTTAATATCAATTAGATACAATTGAAAAACTATTGAATTTAAAATAATACAACCATTAAGTTTCAGTCCTTATTTTTGAATGTTAATTAAATATTGGTTATTAAAATACCCAATAGAAAATGATGTACATATAAATATAATCATAGAATTAGAAGAAATTAAATATATTATTGTTATTAATTAAATTTGTTAAAAAGAATGTTTAATAAACGAATCTGTCCGGAATAAATTGTAACTAGTCATTAATTTTTATTTTAATAATATTACATGATATATTATTGTAATGCAAATAATTCTATTACTATTGAATGTGTGATAGCATAAAATGGAAAAAAATATACATAACTATAACTGTACATAATATTAATAAATATTAATAGAAGTGGGATATATAATTTGTTATTTTTAAGTGACTTCCTTTACTTCTGGGATTAAATACACAAGTTTTTGTGAATTGATCGCAAATATTTGCCTATCTGTGGATCGACCTCCAATCCGCGTCGCAATAACGAAATGGTACATTACGATACAAGTGCGCAAAGTAGGTCGTTCCCGCACGAGCGTAGCGAGTGCAGGATGAAATACATGCGCACGAGTATCGTTTACTATTTTTAATATTAAGTTACGCAAAGTTCGACCACTATAATTATTTTCAAACATTCCTGCACGCCCAACACATTCCCGCACACTCAGCTACTTTCCCGCACTACTCTTGTCAACGTGTGGGAAAGTAGTACTTTGCAAATGCAAATGCATGCGCAAAATCGAACTTTGCGCACGGTAATAGGAAAAGATTCAAATCATCATTGGGCTATCTGTAGATATCCTTTATCTCTTTAGACGTTCCGTTTATATCGTTTATTTGTAACAGTTCATTTTAAAAATTAGCCCTACACGAGTGGGATTATTTCGGTATTTCGGTAACTACTTTTTACTTCGATGCATTTATTGGTCTCTGGAAATTTAATATAGATTATATTTTTATCAATTTATAATCGATAAATTCGAAATTATTTGCAGTGACAGTGAGCGAAAATATTAAAGGCACGGGATCATTGTATCCATAAATTTTTGTATATAAATTAGTTGTTGGAAAATATCGTTGTTTTTTGATGAAATAGAGTTATTGTTTGTTAAATAATGTTTTAGTGCATAGCATTCATATAGACTGGCTGGATTTTAATAAAGTTTATGTGAAATAGAAACTCGGAGGAAAGTCAATATACGACGCTTCGAAGTCGATTTGATTGCATGGGTTCATTCTATAGAAGGCTTCTACACATCTATTGTACATTGAGTTATAGCAAACTTTCTCTATTTGACCAGCCCTATATCTGTTTTGATGTCAATTGGAGTCCTTAATGTTCGGGACGTCATTGTTATAATAAAATTGAGGTTTAATAAACGTGATTATTACAATGTTTTTTTTTTATTATACATCAATTACCATTCCTTGCAATCGATGTTACTAATTCAAAGCGAGCTATTGAGTAGTTTGACTACTATTATTACTAGCTCTTCTGTCTGAAGTGATATTTAAAATTTATATATTATGTCATATAGTTTAATCCGGACGCTTTGATCAGATTTTTAAGAATGTCTGAAAATCTGGATTCGAATCGGGGTCGTATGCTTTTTTTTTTATGATAATAAGAGACGAGACGAGCAGGACGTTCAGCTGATGGTAATTAATACGCCATACCCATTACAATGCAGTGCCGCTCAGGATTCTCAAAAAACCCAAAAATTCTGAGCGGCACTACAATTGCGCTCGTCACCTTGAGACATAAGATGTTAAGCCTCATTTGCCTAGTAATTTCACTAGCTACGGCGCCCTTCAGACCGAAACACAGTAATGCTCACACATTACTGCTTCACGGCAGAAATAGGCGCCGTTGTGGTACCCATAATCTAGCAGGCTTCCTGTGCAAAGGAGCCTTCCTCTGGTAAGCACTGCTTTCTGGATCACCCAATGTCCAATCTGAGCTATTATAGTCTTGTATATAGTGGCGAAATTTACCCTTGTATTCTAATGTTATTGTAGCTGTTTCTCATTAAAACATGGATAAAACTAGATTTTTTTTAAATGGAAACCTAGCTAGATATCCCCTGGATACAAAATTTCCGAGATTTAGGTTATACATATATATATATTTATACATTGCTCGTTTAATGATATAAGATTTATTATAGTTTATTTAAACGTTATTTTGACAAAATCTATAATTATTGTTCCGTTGTCGGCCGTTGGGAGTATGATCTAGCTTGAGCGTCCGTCCGTTTATTTTATTATTTTTTTTTCAGGTCCCGTAGTAAATATTAATAGTATTTAATGTAAATTCCAACTTAGAAATATCCATTCGTTGCTTAGAATAAGTGTTTTGACAGACGGACAGTAGAACGCTGAGGTGATTCTACATTGGCGCCTATTCTCTTGTTGAGGTTAGACACTTTTTTTAGTTTATTGGCAATACAGAACAAATATAACACTTATTTCAGAAAGTACTTTTTAAAGCGTATTTTTTATATGGAATAGGAGAACTAACGAGCGTACGGGTCACCTGGTGTTAACTAATCACTGTCGCCCACATTTTCTTGCAACATCAGAGGAATCACAAGAGCGTTGCCGGCCTTTAAGGAAGGTGTACGCGCTTTTTTTGACTCATGTCGTATCTCTCGTCCCGTAAACACGGCACAAGGAAGCTCATTCCACAGCTTCGTAGTACGAGGAAGAAAGCTCCTTGCAACCGCACTGTGGAGGACCGCCACACATCCAGATGGTGGTAATGATATCCTAGCTTGTGGCGTGTCGTGCGAAGGTGGAATTCGGCGGGAGGAATTAGGTTAAACCGCTCTTCGGAACACTCCCCGTGATAAATGTGGTAGAAGACACACAATGAAGCGACGTCTGTACGCAACGCCAAGTGATCCAGTGTATTTTGATTTTCGTGTTATTTATGTACATTTCTTACAGCTCTTTGAGCAGTTCGTTAATGTAATCTGGTATTAGGTAATTAACAGTCTCTTCTCATATTTATAATTGATTTTTCGTAAATAATATCTAATTGGCAAATATATATTTTTAATTAAAATTTATTGCAGTAGGCGTTACTTTGCGGAAATCCATAATTATATAAATGATTTTACTGGCCGTGCCAGTCTCGTGCCAGATTTTGGCGAGACAACACGTCCTGGGGATGCCATGGGTAGAGGCGAAACACGTATCGAATTGTTGAAAGACAAATATTGGGGGAATTAACACTAAAGAAAACTCAAATCATTTATCTTAATATATATAAATCTCGTGTCACAATGTTTGTCCTCAATGGACTCCTAAACTAATGAACGGATTTTAATGGGGACTACTTCATCGAGTGCAGTTTAGTCCAACTTGAGAGATAGGATAGTTTTTATTTCGATTTGAGACCCATAATTATTTTTAATTCCAATATTTGTTTTGTATGGACATATTTTCTGTGAGAGAATTTATTGACGCACGGTTTGACAGTTCTGCTGTGAAACAATTTCATTATAGTTAGCAACAGGGAGCAATGATGTTTTATACATAATATAGAACGTCAACGTCAGGAAGCATATTTTACAAAATAATTATTGACAAATACATAAAAAAACAGTATTTTTTTATTATGCACAGAACAACGTCGGTCGGGTCAGCTAGTAAAATATATATTTTAATGAGCTTTTGTCTAGTAATAGAGTTTTAAGTATGCCATTCATTAGTTATATAGAAAAGCTAGATTTTTTTACATCTTCAGTGTATATTAAAGTATTTTTAGTTGTTACTAGCTGCTGCCTGCAATATCGTCTGCAAAGATGCTATATGCAGTAAAAATCTACGTGATAATATGCGGCCTATGTCCCGACCTATTAATTATTATATTCATGCAAAATTAAATTAAATCACTTCAGTAGTTTAGCGTTTTGCCCGGACATACAAACAGACAAAGACATTATTTAAAAAAGATATTAAGTGTAGAGTTTTTACTGTTTCGATTTTATTATATTCTGTAAAGATTATTATAAAGAAATCCTTAATTTAGATTGTATCCAAAGAAAAATTTGAAAGTCTAATTCAGTATCATATAAATTCCAATGAAAGCAAAGAGTTCCAATACAAGTTTTCGTGTTCAGAATAACTGACAAATTTACTTCACGGAAGAGATTCGATTTGCAATTTCATATGTGGAGGAATTCGGAATTCTTTGCAAGCATTTAATGGCTGGGGTTCACGGACTCAATAATTTTATGACCCCACCCGGTGATATTAAAATGATATTATTAAAAAGGAGCAAATACATGTCCATTAGACATCACATTATTTTAAAGAATCAAAGAATAAATGGTTTTAAGAAAAAATATTATGTGTTGAAGAGATTTAAAAAAAGGACCCAGTTTTGATTTAAACAATGAGGCAAATATAATGTATCAATAAAATAAAAAAACACGTCAGTCAGCCATGTTAAATGAAATGTCAATGACGTCACGTCTCACTTACGTGAACATTTACCAATAAACTTGGTATAAAGTTATACCTGAGAATAAACCAAGAATAAGCAAAATGAAAACTATATCGCTGACAACACTGTCAATACAATCTATAAGGGCGTTAAAGCTATCATCGATTTTTGAGATGTAAACGTCATATACGTCCGCCATGACACTTACGAGCGTTTTCGCGCGTAATTCGAAGTAAACTCATAAATATCTATTAATTTGCATTAAATATTATTTAATATATTCTAAAATAAACATTATCTCTTTAAAAATATAACAAATTGTTGAGATTTACAAGAGCGACATCTCAAGTCAATTTCAAAAAATTTAAAAAAACTAAATATGAAGTTATAAGTTTCTTATAAATTGAGGGCATGACTCCTTCCACGACTTCTCTCTAAGTCTCGTAGTTTCCGACTCGGCCATCACTGCCCTTCTCAAAAAACCATCCTGTATATACTACTCATATTATTTATGCTACTATATTAAAAAGGGTTTTCATTTTTATTTCAAGGGATCATTGAAAACTATTTTTTCCCCGCGTGAAACTAACGCAGTAGAAATATACTGTGTTAAAATACGGTTAAGTAACAAACCGTGGGTTTTACGATTAATCCCTTTAATATTGATCAACTTGAACAAAGAACCGCAATGAAAATCAGCCACTAAATTTATTTATTGTAATTATTGACTAATAATGATGAAATACGATTCTAGCAGCTAACTCGAATCAAACTAACACGGAAAAGCTTACACGCAGAGCTACCCGAATTGTTGAGGACCCAGTGCTCTGTGAACGGCTCGGTCACCTGGCTTTTCATAGAGATGTCGCTTCAATGTGTGTTTTCTACTGCATTATGTTCTTATTATCAAGGACTATTTCACCTGATTCCTGCAGCCGAATTCCCACCATCTGGATGTGTGGCGTTCCTCCACAGTGCGGCTTTCAATGAACTTTTTTCAACCTAGCACAAAACTGTCGAATGAGATTCCTTATGCGGTGTTTCCGGGACGATAAGACATGGGTACCTTCAAAAATAGTGCGTACACCTTCCTTAAAGGACCGGCAACGCTCCTGTGATTCGTCTGGTGTTGCAAGAGAATGTGGACTGCAGTGATCAATTAACACCAGTTAGTTTGATTATTTATGCATTTATATCTTAAAGTTTCGTACAGAGAGAATTCTTCATTGAAGCAAAAATAATAGAAACATTCCCTATAACGCGCTAGCAAAATATTGCATTTTTATATTACGCGATTACACAAAACTGTTTAAAGAGATATCTGTTATGTGCGCGATTCCCACATAAATACTTCTGTACTGTGAAATTTATAATGATTTGTACAGTTCATAATTAGCTTCGCGTAACTTTGCACGTGTGTCAGTTGTGTTATTATAAAATTAAATTATTTTATTAAATCTATGTATTAAAAACTTTAATAAAATAGTAAAACTAGGCAAACAATTGGAAATACTTGTTACGAAATACGAATTCGCCTATAACGCGGCCACTCGACCGCGTTATAGGGAGAACTACCTGTAATTGCTATTTTCTCTAAAGTTATGCGACGTCTCAGTCAATATTTAACATAAAGATCAAAAGAGCGAAAATAATTTCCTCACAAATATTAATGATAGATTTAACACTCCGTCTCCTACAGTCAAATTTGTTGTTTGCGAGGATCAACTTTTCTTTCGCAAGAATAGTTTTTAATATTCTTGAAAGAAATGTTGAGAGGAATGATTAACGTTGTTGAGGAGACGCACAGACTGAGAGAACCTCATTAGCGTTATGATATCTTATTATGTTCGCCCCATTGCATCTAACGAACTGATTGCTTTAGTTTTTCTTGGATTAATATTACTCGGAAATATTTTTCGACATAACAATATTCGATGTACAGTTAAATCGTTATGTGCTAAAATAACAGAGAAATTGTACTAATAACAAACCCGGCCCTTATTTAACTGATTAGTAAATTCAAATTCAATGATATCACTTATTTAAAGTCAAAAACTACCATCCATTCAAGAAAGTATGCCTCAGATCCGAGAAGAAAGGGCGCACGAAACTCAGCGGGTTTCGTCGATAGCAGGGTGAGAGATGTTGCCATAGCAACACTGAAGTGTATGTATTACCTTTATACATATATGCACACACTCATCTCTCCAAGTACTATACAGGATGTCCCAAAGTTATGGGACATAAAGGGAATGTACCTTAAATATCGAAGATAGGCTATTCTACTTAATACTACTATTAATCTACTTAATACAACTAATACTATGTTACTTAAGAAGAGTTATTAGTTTTAGGCCATTCTTTTGATTGGCATCATTAGAGCAGGGGTGTTTTTTTTTGATTTAAGTCGGTTCGATTCCCAGACGAGGCAAGTAATTTTTAGAAAATCTTTGAATGCAGAATTACTAACTTTTAAAAATACCATAAAGTCTTCTTTCAGTAAAATAGCCTATCTTCGATATTTAAGGTACTTTCCCTTCATGTCCCATAACTTTGGGACAAGGGTGTATACAGGGGTATAAACTATTACAGCGTATAATAAAGGAACTTATAATTTAATTTAACTTATAATCGCAACACTGTCAAAGAAGAGACGAACAGCTATTTCGCAATTGCCAACAGCATCGATAAAAACATTCGTTTTGTTTCTATAGGGTCATGATCGTCGATGTTTTTATGATAAAAAAGGAAAACAAAACTACGTACGGGTCAAGTCAGAAATTAGGAGATCCGTAAGAGAACCACAGTCACCGACATAGCCCAAATGATTGAGAAACTGAAGTGGCAGTGGGCAGGGCACATAGTTTGACGGACAGATGGCCGTTGGTACAGTAAAGTCCTCGAATAGCGACCACGTACTGGAAGACGCAGTGTTGGTAGGACCGACGATCTGGTCAAGATCGCCGGAATACGTTGGATGGAGGCAGTGCAGGACCAACCGTCGTGGAAATCTTTGGGGGAGGCATTTGTCCAGCAGTGAACCTCTTCCAGCTGATGATGATGATGACAGGTCACCTAATTTTAAGTGATAACTGCTAACGCACTCTTTTAAAACACATTGAGACATTTATGTAATAAATGAACTGAATTATCATAAAGTTTGCATGAAATATATTCGAAACAGATAATGCCTTGTGTCTAGACATGATAGAGTCTTATTATTGACACTTCATATGAAATACAATAAATGAAATGATAACGATAGTACTTACTAAATTCAAATATGAAATACAATACTTGTATCAAGAAATATACAATTTAATGCTAAATGAACGTTTCGAGGAGCTGTTGACTGGATTGCTACATAACCTCGACAACATATTTAAACCACAATGCGATCAAAAGAAACGTTCTTCTATGGTCTACAAAACATTGGAAAAAAAAAATATAGTTACAATGTAATATCGCACAACAAAATTTATTATTTAATAGCCTGAGGGCGGTCGCTCCATTCCCACTCCGTGATATTATTAAGAAGTCATTTATATTATATCAATCTTTACCACTTACGTTTTTAAATAATACACGGAGGAGTTGTATTAATATTATCAATTGAAGAAGAACACATCAAAATACTGACGTTTTCTAGTGTTTCGTGTTCGTTAGCACATAGTTGTCTGATTTCCACGATTTCAGTTCCATGTGGCACAAAACTGACTCCCGAGTGGTTTCAGGTTTTAAAAAAAAGTACTGCCTGTATTAACAAGGTATTTATATTTAAAGACAATGATGCAGAAAGGCAGAAAAAAGCGCCCCTCTGATACATAGCCCCTTACAGACTATCGCGCAGTCAGTCCGAGGTTGAAGTCTCTTTCCGAGACCTCCCGCGCCTTTGAGCTACAAATTTAGCCTCCACCCGGCTTAGCTGAAATTTGAGCTACTGCACAGGGGAGGTTTTTTGTCGGTAGGGGTCCCACGTATATGAACATCCGCGAACACATTACATGTATTTTCGTCCCCTCGATAAAAAAAAACCGCCTTAATCCGTGCCTAAACAAGCTTCCCACTGTTTATTTATATTATTTATTTAAAAAGAGTCATACATAATAATGTAGTAAAGAATAATCCTTTTCCGTAACAAAACAAAAAATGCGACATGTATTTCAGTAAAAAGTTCCGCTTGGAAAACTTTAAACCGCATCCATTTGAAACTCTCGTGCTAGTACAATGTTTTAGTTCCAAAAAATGTAACCCTTATAGATCCAATACTGTTGATACTTGGATAGTAGATGTATTTTGTGAACCGCATTAAGACTGTCACACAATAATAGAAAAAAAAACAATAAATTTTGGTGGTTATATTCTTACTACTGTTAATAAGTTATAAGTTAATACTTAGAACTGAAACTCAAAAATATTTTTATGGGTAGGTATTCAAAAATCATATCGAGGTTTCTAATATATTTTTTTCTAAACTGAATAGTTTGCGCTAGTGACACTTTCAAAGTGGTAAAATGTGTGTCCCCACCTGTAACTTCTAAAATACGAGAGTGCCAAAACTAAAAAAAAATATATGATGTACATTTCCATCCAAACACGACCGAAAATTGGTATGAACGAGATCTAGTAAGTAGTGTTTTTTTTCATATGTTATGTATATTAATCGTAAACCGCAATTTACCTTTCATTCAATCAACTCAAATATGAAGTTACAACAAACTGCAAGAACTTGTGTATTCTTTCAGCTGATGGTAATTGATACGCACTGCCCATTACAATGCAGTGCCGCTCAGGATTACAACTGCGCTTGTCACCTTGAGACATAAGATGTTAATTAGTCTCATTTGCCCAGTAATTTCACTAGCTACGGCACCCTTCAGACCGATCACAGTAATGCTTACACATTACTGCTTCACGGCAGAAATAGGCGCCGTTGTGGTACCCATAATCTAGCCGGCATCCTTGGCCGCTTTTTATCTCTTTTTTATCTTTTTTATCTCTTAGATTTAGATCTAGATCGTTAAAGGACAGGAATCGTATTACAGTTCTATTCTTCCATCTTCGTACCTGATCTATTATTGACTACCAGTATTTCATTGACCATAATCACCACCACAATCTCTTGACCTCGTTATTGTTGAAATCTACATACACACATGGTTTTGATATTTTAGATTTCAGTTGAACCACAGTTATAGCCGGTCTAATATAAAAAATAATTGATTACGTATTTTCTAGCAATATTCTATATATGTAATGTGTGTTTTCGTTAATGTTATAACGAAATCATCAAACTTAACTTAGACCACGTTGGAGACTTTACTTGACGAGAAGATTGACCACAAACAAATCTGACACTTATTTTATTTATAAGATGGTTTATTTTGCATGGTCTTATAGCTTGTTTCAATAGCTTTCAGATACATTCACTCAAATCATCATAATTATGAGGAATCTATTAAACGTCAAATAATACGTATTTACAGACGCTGCGCGAGTGACAGAATCACGCCAATCTGAGGCATACCGGAACGGAAAGGATTATGATAAAATTGGAGCATTCCAAATCCTTCTAACGCCACTAACGGCAGACAAAATCATGTTACAATATTGACAATGTCGACTCATTAATACAAATTAATTGAGGCACCTAAACAAACACAAGATATTCCCTAGTGATAAAATGTATTTCATTCCAAGAGTAATTTTCAGAGAACTGTAGATAACATTTACACACTCTTAGAGATAAAACCATAATTCAGTTAGCTCGACCCACCTAAATAAATCTTTCATGCACAGATACAATATTACGGTTACGATAAATAGTATTTTGGCTGTCTTCTTTTCAATGTTTGTAAATATACATAAAGAACTATCAGCTGTTAAGCTGTAGTTGGGTTCATTGCCAATTTTTATCAAAGTAGCTGAAAGTTCTTTTTAGGTGGAGCCAGTATGGGCTACTATTAATGCGTGGTCTGTTTAGTATGCATGTATATTAATAAGTATGTAAATATGAAATATATAGTAATACGGTATTTTACTGTGGACTCATGCTGCTGACATTGATATAGTGTTTGCTCTGCAAAAGAGAGCTGTACGTGCTATATATCAGCTTGGTTATAGACAGTCTCTCAAAGAAAATTTTAAAGAAATAAATATTATGATTGTCCATTGTCAGTACATTTATAAAAATTTAATATACGTTCACAAAAATCCACACCTTTTTGCTCTTAATAGTGATTTTCATTATTATAACACTAGAAATAAGTGAATGCTTGTTACTAATTCTAGTAGGCTTAAGCGCAAAAAAATAATTCTGGGAGAGTTTCTTGCGCTGATTCTTCTCAGAGCGCCATTTTTTTTTCGAAGCGGTAGTCGTATCTAGTAGATTAGAAAATAAATGCCTTTTATGCCTTTTACAACTTGCTGACTCCTTTTAAGATAATGTAGGCTGACGTGAATTAAAACAAGTTAAACGATTCGCTGGCTCTCATAAAGGTGAAAATGTCAT
Source organism: Leptidea sinapis (assembly GCF_905404315.1). NCBI lineage: Eukaryota > Metazoa > Arthropoda > Insecta > Lepidoptera > Pieridae > Leptidea > Leptidea sinapis. Next base: position 3,936,806 of record NC_066288.1, on the reverse strand, counting down.
CTGGACTACAATGACTACCGATAGATGAAGGAGTCGAAGCTTTTATAGGCCTAAAGCAAGGAAATATGCAACATTTGGTGGGTGCTTCCCGATGGGTTGTGATGACCCTTCGTGATGATAAAAATTCATAAAATATTTCCTATCCCAGTTAAATGAGATATCATCGCAAACTTTAGTTTTTGACAAAATTTCATGCTCTTAGTGCGGCTAAATGTGCATTTCAAAGCACAAGCAAGCTTTTAATAGTGATACAAAACAAAAAGATACAGGTGATATTATTAAATAATATTATCAATAAGATTAATGGGAAATAACTTTGAACTGGTTAGAAATTTATGTTAAAAATAAACTCACACAAAAAATTCTGGAGAGAGTTGTAATGCTTTATAAATTTAATTCGACTAATTGAAATTCAGGTGTTACACAAGATAATATATGCTATAGCGATGTATATGCTTTTACAACAAGATCCCAGAAAATGTTCAAAACAAAAGTATTACGTTATTCAAAGGAATTGTTAAAAAACGTTTGTGTGGTGAAGGTAACTATAACAGTAATGTCTTTCTTAATGATGCCACAGATTGGGAATATAGCGACCGCCCTCAGGCTATTAGATATAGTATAAAATATATTATATACTTAAACCTTCCTCGAGAACCAACCTACCCATTTGTGAAACAGCATGAAAATCGGTGCAGTCGTTTTTGAGTTTATCGCGAACGGACAGACAGGCGTGGAGGAGGACTTTGTTTTATATTATGTAGTGATATTATAAAATAGACATGGGATGACAATGGGAATAAGGTATCTCATAGGTAGTTTCTACGTTTAGTGGTTTAAGTAAGGTTAATTGTACAATAATAATATGTAAACATATTTTTTTGATGAAAAAATAATTTCCGCTGAGTTTGTTGCGCCCATTCTTCTCAGGTCTGAGGCATTCGTTTTGGAATGGGTGGTCGATTTTGACTTGCAATAAGTGGTGTTTTGAATAAAAAAAAAAAAAATCTACACTCATTATTTCTACTCTCCTGTATTAATTACTAACCAAAATCAAAATCAACAATCAACTATTAATAAATAATGACACAGTTGTAAAAGATACATTTTTAAATATTATAAGTATGATAAAAAGAAATAAATTATATGTAAGCATTGGGAAAACCAAAATAAGAATATTTTAAACTAACAAAAACACGAATCATAATATTATAGTAAAAATTTAAGTAAATTTATCACGGTAATGTTAAATTTATTCATAAAGTCTCTATGCTTAAAAACTTCTAAGTTTCTAATAGTACTAACTGACCCAGCAAACGTCGTATTGCCATATAACATATTAAAAAAAATAAAAAAATATTAAAATTTTGGGGGTATAAAAAAGGGATGCAACCGATTCTCAGACCTAACAAATAAATCGTACTACAATTATTGTATTCGATTGCCATCTTGCACCCCTATATCGGTCTTGTGGATGGAACAGAATAATATAAAAATCGCGATACGAAAATACTTGTAGATCGTAGAAGGGCGAAAATTTGAAGTTGTATGTTTTTTTTAATACTGAGATGATGAAGATGTCGTTCGATCCTCACACCTCCCAATATGCACACAAAATTTCATGAGAATCAGTCAAGCCGTTTCGGAGGAGTTTAAGTACAAACACCGCGACACGAGAATTTTATACTGATAGATAAGATAAGATAAAACAAATTTCTACTAGCTTAAAAAATGCATTGCTGTGGCCTGTACAGGGCCTTTCGATAAACTCTTTTTTAAAGTCTATATATATTTACTGCGACCGAAAACTATGTGCTAATAGAAGCTCAGTTATTACTTACTAGCTGATGCCCGCAACTTTGTCCGCGTAGATAAAGGGTTTTTAAAAATAATAAGCAAGTTTGTAATTGAAGATGATGTCCTATTCCAGTTCTGGTTCCCGTTTTCGCTCCCGTTCCCAACATATTATCTTAATCTTATTTCGAAAAAGGTTGTTATGGCAAATTAAACCTATTATTGGTATAGTTATAGCTCATCGACGTGGTTTTCACAAATCCCGCGAGAATCATGGATTTTCCGGGATAAAATGTAGCCTATATCCTTTCCCAAGCTCCAGTCTATCGCTGTACCAAATTTCATCAAAATTTCTTTCACTAGCTCCGGCTTAAAAACGTAGCAAACAAACTTAAATTCACATTTATAATATTATTAGTAGGGATGAAAGAAATTATTTAAAAACTTTTTATGATATTCCGTATAATTTATCGCACGTTTTGTGCCCAAATACAAATCTTATCAGCCCTTCAGTTAAAATAAACACCATCGGTTCTCATTGATAGGGCCGACATAGGTAAGAGATGGGGGATATGTCCCGTTGATCGCTGATATTAAAACAAAAAGTTTGTACGTTGGCATTTCTCAGGACAAAAACAAACGGAATAATGGACATGAAAAACTTTTTCTGGCCTATATACAACATGTCTGCTTTGCTCTTGTTTTTTTCTCAACTGGTTAGTTTTTTTTAAGAAAATTAGAGACGAGACGAGCAGGACTTTCAGCTGAAATTAGAAGCTTCGCCCTACCCATTACTATGCAGTGTCGCTCAGGATTCTTGAAAAACCCAAAAATTTTTTACGGCACTATAATTGCGCTCGTCACCTTGAGACAAGATGTTAAGTCTCATTTGCCCAATAATTTCACTAGCTACGGCGCCCTTCAGACCGAAACAGTGGTTTTTTTCAAAGTAATTATAAGGAGACTGAATGATATAATGTCTGAGACTGAATAGTACTGTTAATGCATTACTGTCCTGTTAATAAACACAATGTAAAGTTACTCCAAGTTTAAAATTACTTCTCCGTGTCATGTAATTCTGTAATGACAAAGGTAAGATGGCTTAGACACGTGTTTTATTAGACAGTGACCCAAGTATAACAATTTCAGTGACCTAACAATAACGACGTCTTAAATAGAGTTTATATTTTTGGACTTTGCTCCTTAAGAATCGATTTTCATATAAGGCGCCCGGTATGAGAATGGAAATGGAGAGTAAAACCTACTCATCAAATGGGATAGTAACGGTTTTGGTGTGCATCATTTCTCGCGCGCATTTCACTTTTCAGTTGGCGGGACAGTTTAGACGCTCGGTCCCTATATTAGTTGGATTGCAGTGATGCAGTAGCAAACATAATTTTTCTTTTCTTGTATTTTGAAGCTTTGCCCCCTTATTCATAATAGTCTGCTAACTTAAAGCATTGCTAATTCTCACTCTGTCTTCTTCTATTGACCTAAGTCAGAATAAGAAAAAAACAGTCCTAAGCGGCTGTTAAAAGTTATCGGACCATTATGAATAAGGGGGTTATTATATCATTTAATTATTACGCTTTTTTTAGCTTCTGCTGTATGTCTGTTTGTAACCGACTCTATTGGTCTTGATTTTGTTAAGTACCTGTTCAAAGACAATCGTTCTTGAGGAGTAAACTCCAGTCGTGCGTCGGAGCTGACACACACACTTTTTTTTGTATTACAAAACAGTGTTTAGCTTGTCGTTAACTAAAACGTCGTTAAGCACAACATAAACTGAAGTGCAAGAACAATTTTTAAAGGAACGAAACGCAATTGTGTCATCTGTCATTTATCTGTCATCATAATATAATTTAAATATTCCATATGAAAATGATCTATCCGTTAGACACACCTTAGACAAGGTTCGACTCCGTGTTTAAATATAAACAATGTCTAAAGATTGTTGAACGCTAAACAACAGAAAGTCACAGATTTGTAACAGAACTATTTAAAACACCGAAAAATATTTAAATTTGGAATAACTTTACTTTTATTTACGACTTATTATATACAGTAAGTTTATTTATTCATCACTGTTGAATTTGAAATTCAATTAATAATATTACTCTCTGTTTACTGAATAAAATATGTAAAACAATATCTAATACATTTTCGAGGTTAATGTGACATATAACTCCAAAATGGAGCATCTCCATCGATAAAGACTGTCGAAGCATCCATTACAAATTGTCAGGTGGCTAGCAATAATATTTTCTATAAATAAATTTCATTATAGTAGGAAGTTATCAATAACATCCACTCGTCCTCGTATCATTTTAATGTAATGAGTGTCATTTATGTTGTCAGTGAGTTGTCATTTTAATATAATAGATTCCACTGTCAGATCTGGACCAAATTACATTGGGACCAAACACGGGAAACACCAGCTTTCAAATAAAAAAAAAATTATCAAAATCGGTTCACCCAGTCGAAAGTTTTGAGGTAACAAACATAAAAAAAAACATACCGATTGAATTGAGAACCTCCTCCTTTTTTGAAGTCGGTTAAAAAGGAAACTGTAGTCGATTGGGGCAATAATAATATTAGAAATTGCATTTATGGAGGCACATTATGTACATACTGCGATTATCTATATTTCTATGTCTATTATCTATATATATATATATATTTATAGATAATAGACATAGAAATATAGATAATCGCATATATATATAATGAAAATGGTCTTTGTTTGAGGCTCTCTCACGCCTAAGTCACTGATCGTATCGACATGAAACTACCACCATTCGATGCGAAATTTATCCTAGATGGTTTATGGCTACTTATTTTTTTAATTTCAACGTTCCTTCATTAATTTATTTCCTTTTAAAATTTGCCCAGCGACGCTGGCAGGAACGGCTAGTTTATAAATATAAATAAAATACTTCTTCAAAGGTGTTCAAGCCGCCTATAGATAATAACAAAATTTTTGTGGAAAATAAATGAATTTATTATCCTAACGGACACACATAATCCGCTAACTTTGTGTGTCGTTACTTGCTATGCTTACCTAGTTCCTCGCTTCGTTAATGAATTACCCACTGATGTACGGAACTGTACAAATCCTCGTTATATTAAGAAAAAACTGAAATCATACTATTTAAGTAGCTTAAAATAAATATACATACACAATATAACTAATGTTTTGTAGTTAACGTACCTAGATTTAACTCTATGTTAGCATATATTACAAACCCATGTGGTTTTCTGATGCTAGCTATAAGTATTTTCTTTTATAAAAAGAAAATGTATATACGATTTAATTAGCCAGACAAAGTTACGGGACATTTTATTAACATTGCACTCACAATATCACTCTTTTTATCTTATAAAAAATATTTTATTTAAATGTTTGAGATTCTCCAATACAACTGTTTGACTACTAATACTCAGCATTATTCAATACAAACGTATTCCCCTTCTTTTCCATTGATAATGCTTCTAGAGCAGTTATTTTTGTCACAAAATCTAGGTTTGCTAAAGCTATGTCTGTACGTTTTATTTGTTTCAATCAACTAACGTCATAAGAAAATATGACTCTTCAAACATCGTAAAAGATGCCATTTTTATACAGTCCTATCCAAATGAATACGAAACAATATTGAAAGGTTTTTATAAAAAGATAAATTTGGGACATAGACTAGGTCTTCCTAAAAATATTCCATCAAAAATTCTTTTGATAGGTGCGATTTTCTAGGAGATAACAGTCAAAATTTTGTAGGTAGAATCGGTCTAAGCTGCATTTGTCGCTATCGTACTCTTCGGGGGAAGGCTGGAGATGGAGGGTTTGTTTGCAATATATAGTGCAAATAGTCTACATACGGTTTGCTTGTAACTTATTTATCGATAATTTTATTAAATATTATTAAACTACGCTTGGACCGGGTCCTCTCTTAACTTTATGTAAGATATTTGCGCGTTAAATAGATTAATACAATGCAGCATTTAAATGAATCAAAGAGTCCGTTATCAAATTGCATTTTATTTCATTTTAAAAATAAAAATATTCAAAGGTATGCTAAGAGCTAAAGAGGTAAAAATTGTGTGAACCAAAAATTTCAATATTTTAAGCTTTTACTGAACAGAAAATTGAGATAGTTATTTTATTTTAGATAATTAATTAATTGCTTTTCGAATCGATAAAAAATATATAATATCTACAATGCTTTCTTTCATTTACTGTACGAGTAGCTTAAGGCTCTCAACTTGAGAACCTCTTTATTAAGACAACAATAAACAGCGAAGGTTGCACTAAGATAATCCTTAACGCAAATGGCAGGCACTATTGCGAACAACACAAAATTTTACTAGATATTGCTTTGTTTTGCATACAAACTATGAGTTTCATCGAAAAGTTATTAATTTGCATTAACTTGAAAACATTGTTAAAATATAAAAAATTAAGTGCACGAGTAATTAAATTGTGCATTATTATTATTATTTGGAGAGGGTGGCTATTTGGCTAGTCCTGATGAGTCCTAGTAACACCGCGTCCAGAATTGATCTATTGTGTTCTCCACTCATTCTTATAGCTAGTATAGTCAAGCCCTGCCGCATTTACGAACCGCATCTTCTTAACGCGAGTATTGCAAACAGCATCTGGGAGCGGGGTATAGTCGCCAAGTATGGTGTTACGCTTATGTATTAGTGGGCCGCAATTGCAGAGGAGGTAAAGAGTCGTTTCATCGGCCTCAAGGCAAAACCTGCAAGTTCTTTCTTTTCTTGCAACCACACTGAGGTGCTTATTTAGGCGACAGTGCGCAGTTAGCATCCTAGTAAGTATGCATAAGGTTTTCCTGCTCAATCATAGGGCTTCATTCGCGTTTCTGTTATTCAATGCCTTTATCAGTGCTTTGGAATGGTTTAAGCCTGTTGATTTGCTCCAGTGTTTAAGTACTTCTAGTTGACATTGATTCCTCAGGTGTGACGAATGGAGCTCTTAGGCAGTCCACAAATAGGTTCCGGACCGTATTGGACTGCTTTAACTCCTGGATCACTTGGCGTTGCGTAGAGACGTCGCTTAATTGTGTGTCTTCTACCGCATTTATCACGGGGAGTGTTCCGAAGAGCTGTTTAACCTGATTCCTGCCGCCGAATTCCACCTTCGCACGACACGCCACAAGTTAGGATATCATCCCCACCATCTGGATGTGTGGCGGTCTTCCACAGTGCGGTTTTCAAGGAGCTTTCTACCTCGTACTACAAAGCTGTGGAATGAGCTTCCTTGTGCGGTGTTTCCGGGACGATACGACATGGGAACCTTCAAAAAAAGCGCGTACGCCTTCCTTAAAGGCCGGCAACGCTCTTGTGATCCCTCTGGTGTTGCAAGAGAATGTGGGCGGTGATCACTTAATACCAAGAGACCCCTATGCTCGTTTGTCCTCCTATTCCATAAAAAAAATATAGCTCTTGCGAGCTCATCGGCCATTTCATTGCCTATGATTCCGGCATGCCCTAATGCAAATTGTGCATAGTGAAACATTTAAATTGTATTAATTTCGGAATTACGAATGAAAATTCATTGATTAACGCAAATAATTTCAATAAAGTACTTCAAAATTTCTTACTTGAAAAGTTCAAAATGCATACAATGATTATAACTGAGTTATTACGAAAATTTAATACCTCTCGTACAAATATTATAATATTTCGATGGACTTTGAAGCTTTATGGAGACACTATACCTACTAAAACACAGCACGCCTTCGTTGCTCGCCTATTCTCTAGAAAATGACTTCAAAAAAATCTCGACAGGCTTCTAGGTTGTTGAGAGATCTTGTTGCTACACCTCTCGCATCCACACACTGTGCCACATAATTTAACCAGACATGAATTTGTCAAAATCAAATCAAAATATTTTATTGCAGATCACATTTTTACAAAAGGGTTGGTACATTAGATGGATAGACAATATGTGACGCCCAGCAAAGGGCTCAGCAATGTTTTATATAAAATAAATAAGTTTTATACAATATAAGAAAACAGATGGTCAAACTATTATTATTGGTATAACTATTTACCTATTTCTATGTTATAACTAATTCTCAAACTTAGTGTAATTAAAAAATCGGGTAAATCCTACGATTTACATTTTGAAACTAAAAAAGATCTCTTTTAAATAGAGAAGGCTTCTCTTTATTTTTATTTCCTTTGGGGTGTGATTATAAATTTTTATTGGTGAGGGCTCGATGACATGATTGTTTGGGGTACTTTTAATATTTTGTTTAAATTTCTATTATTATATTTCGCTTGTTATTTGGTAGTGTTGAGTATAAGTCCGAATATTTTTAACAAACTTACATGCTTCTAAGATGTAAATTGAAGTAAGAGTTAAAAATTTGTATTTGAATGGTTATTTAAATTTAAATTAAACATGGTCTACATGAATCCATCTGATGAATATTTTCTAAAATTCTGATACATTTTTTCTGTTGAATAAATATATCATTTATTTCACTAAAGTTTCCCCTTAAATTAATTCCTTATGAATAGTATTTGATGTCACAAACAAATAGCGAGCTGAGACTGAATAAACGACGCAAAAAAATCTCCCAGCATTTATTTTTTGCGCTCTTTTAATAATTCAAATATATTAAATAATTTATTGATAAATACAATCACAATCTCAGGCTATGAAATGACTTAAATTTTCCACTTGTTAAGTAGTAAATTTACGGCAGAGCTATTTTTTTATAAAACATTTAGCGCTGATTTTACTAACGATACTTCAAACTGAGTTTTATAAACTCAGGTTTAATTAAATTAATCCAAATTCCAGTAAGTATTGATCTCGATTAAAGACGACGCGATTTCACCAACACATTCTAAACGCTGTCACTAAATCTAAGTTTACATACCAAAAACAATAAAATTTATCAAGTGGCTATCAAAACTATAATCAATAAGTATAAAAAAATTAAATTTCTTATATGTCAGCTAGCTGACCCGAAAGATGTTTTTATGAATAAAATACTGTGTTTCATAACATAAAGAATTATTTCGTAAAATATGCTCCCTGTTGTAATAATGAAATCGTTTCAAAGCAGAACTATCAAACCGTGTGTCAATAAATTCTCTCATAGAAAATGTTATGTCAATACAAAACAAATATTGAAAATAAAAATACCAACTCGACTCTTGACGACAACGGAAAAACACCTCCGACCATCCCGCGGTGTCAGAGCTCAATGCCTGAAAAGTCCAGTTCAGACAGAAAACTGTTCGGCGAGCTCTGTTTTCGTTGGACGTCAGGAAGTCGAGCAGGCCGGATGGCATTTCTCCAATCGTGCTTAGAACGTGTTCCCCTGAGTTGACGCCGGTGCTAACGCGTTTATTCCGGCACTCTTATTCAAAAGGCGTAGTCCCTGACTCATGGAAGACAGTCCTTGTCCATCCGATCAAAAAAAGGAGACAGTTCGAATCCGGCAAACTACAGGCATATATACACCTGCTGTCCAAAATCATGGAGAGCATAATAAGCCGCCAGCTCTTGGTATACCTAGAGGATCATCAGTTGATCAACGATCGACAGTACAGCTTTAGCCATGGTCGGTCGGCAGGTGATCTTCTGGTATACCTAACACATAGATGGGCGGCGGCTATTAAAAGCAAGGGGGAAGGCCTGGCAGTTAGCCTGGATATAGCGAAGGCCTTTGATCGTGCATGGCACAATGCGCTCTTCTCAAAAATTCCATCAATTGGGCTCACTGGATTCAGCATACAGGTCGTTGTCGACGGATATTGCTCGAACCCCTGCATATCAATGATATGTTGGACATACATTGCTATGCAGACGACAGCACTGGTGATGCCGTATACACGGGCCTTGCAGGTCTCTCTCGGGAAATCGTCGAGCAGTGCCGGGAGAAACCTGTGTCTTCTATCGAGTCCTCTCTTGAGAAGGTTGCGGAATGGGGTAAATTGAACCTTGTCCAATTTAACCCCCAGAAGACTCAAGTTTGCGCGTTTACCACAAAAAAACCCCATTTGTCGTATCACCGCTCCTCGACAACACTCCCCTTAAGGCCCCGCCTTGTATCGGAATACTGGGTCTCGAAATCTCGAGTGATTGCCAATTCCGTGGCCATCTGGAGGCCAAAGCTAAATTGGCTTAGCAGAAGCTGGGCGTCCTTAATATATCACGGCAATACTTTAACCCGGCCCACATTCTAGCGCTCTACAAAGCGCAGGTCCGGCCACACATGGAGTATTGCTGTCATCTCTGGTCTGGCGCACCCCAGTATCAGCTCGATCCATTTGACCGCGTGCAATGTAGAGCAGCTCTAATTGTCGAGGACCCAGTGCTCTGTGAACGGCTGGATCACTTGGCGTTGCGTAGAGATGTCGCTTCTTTGTGCATCTTCTACCGTATTTATCACGGGGAGTGTTCCGAAGAGCTGTATAACCTGATTCCTGCCGCCGAATTCATGATGAGGTGATCACTTAACACCAGGTGACCCGTACGCTTGTTTGTCCTCCTATTCCATAAAAAAATATTAAGATGTTTCTATAACGATAACGTAATTGATAGCTTTTAAACACGATCAAATATTTCAAATGTCCATAATTCGGCGGTCAAGATGTTGATTGAATCTGTAAACTCAGTTTAAAGTGTTCAATTCGCTTTCTATTTTATTGGTGAAATCAACCCTTATTTATAGATGAGTAAACAGAATAATAATTGAGCAGCCTGAACTAGGACTTTATTACAAAAGTTATATTTACTCAGCTGAACAGTTTCTGAAGCCTACTAGAAAAAGTTATAAGCAATTCCTTATATTGTCTATTATTATAATAATAATCAAACGTCAGAAGTACCTACTGGTGTTGCGGAATTTAGTGGACTGTATGCGCTGGTTCAAATTAAGGAGGTAGGAAATAACTATATACTTAAATTAGGATTATATTGTAATATGGCGGAAGGAAGGCAACGTACCTACCTTGTTTGATGAGCTCGTTCTGTCTCCAGCTGATCTCCAAGTAGGAAACACTATGACTAAAACTTGACACATACACAGGTATTTAATTAATTTATAAAGTTAGTGCGGTGATTGCGCGAATCTCAATATAATGCGTGCGGCGGCGCAGCGGTGTCACTCAGCGGCACTTCGAAAGCAATAACGATCGTCCTTCGATTCACTTCGCGTAATTAGCGGATTTGAAGGCTTTTGCGAACCACTAGCGCCATCTCTGTGGCCTTGTACGCTGCCATTAGGAAATGGAATATAGAAGCGGTAAAGAGGATACTGAAGGAGGAGTAGGATAATAAGAAATAAATATATATAATATAAATACATATATTCCGCGCAACCATTCCCCCCGGGCTTGAAGCCTTGCCTTCAAAACTATTATGCGAACAAAAGTAATCGAAATCTTAACCTAATCCTAAACTAAGCGAAAGTAACAAAATTATTTAGGTAGCGGACAAAGACGTACTACAGGACGCAAATATGAACCTATAGCAGTGCGCACGCGAACAATTCGAGTAACATTGTTTGATCCAGGAAATACTTCCTCGACTAGCCCTAATGGCCAGTGAAGCGGCGGTGCGTTATCAACCTTTATAATTACGACATCACCTACCTCGATAGGGTTGGTTGGCTTGTTCCATTTGCTTCGCATTTGAAGGGTATGTAAGTAGTCAGATTTCCATCGCTTCCAGAAAGACTGAACAAGCTTATCAATTAAATCTTGTCTCGAAAGCAAATGTAACGGCCCTTCCTCTATTTCTCTAGCCGGTAGGTAATTTAGAGGCGTAAGCGTTAAAAAGTGAGCCGGTGTTAACGCGAGCGGTTCTGAAGGATCATTAGATAGCGTGCGACACAAAGGCCTAGAGTTCATTACTGCCTCGATTTGGGTAAGTACAGTGCTAAACTCTTCTAACGTTAAAATTTGGTCGCCTACTACACGATATAAGTGAGTTTTTAGGCTCTTAATATTGGTTTCCCAGTTACCACCAAAGTGACCGGCAGTTGGGACATTTAATGACCAGTGGATGCGATGCTCAGCTAAAACATGACCAAATTCAGTCTTGAAATGTTTTGACATTAAAAAGTCGTGTAATTCTGAAAGAACACGTTTAGCACACACGTAGTTTCCTCCATTATCAGAATAAAGACGCGAAACAAAACCACGGCGTGATAAAAATCGTTTAAAAGCCGCGAGAAAACTGGCGGTGCTTAAATCAGTAGCACATTCGATGTGCACTGCGCGAGTGGTTAAGCATACGAAAAGGCACACGTATGCCTTGGTTGGACGAATTCCACGACCGCGTGACATAGTCACCTTAAAAGGGCCTGCGTAATCCGTTCCCGTATGTACAAAAGGCTTAACAGCTGGCGTAACTCGACAAGAGCGGTGATCTGCCATTTCTGGAAAACTCGGCTTAGCATTGAGTCGAAAGCAGGGTAAACATTTGTGCACCCGACTACGAATCAAATTACGAGCGGATAGAATCCAATATCTTTGGCGTAGTATAGACATCAAAAGATCCGGGCCCGCGTGGCAGTTCAACTTATGATTGTAGTCAACTAAAAGGTTTACAATGTGACCCTTTCGCGGAAGTATGATAGGGTGCTTATTGTCAAAACTTAGATCAGAATTCCTTAAACGACCTCCGACTCTAATGAGTTTATCCTGTGTAAATGGTTTGAGGCGTTGAAACGCCGGACTACAACATTTTCCTTTCTGTAAGTTAGCTATTTCGTTAGGGAAGTGAGCGCGTTGAACTTGACGCCATATTAAATTTTCAGCGTAATTTAAATCTGACGCAACGATAGCTTCACGAAGCGGTAATAACTTTGCAAAACGACATATAAAAACTACACAGCGTAGAAGCTTTGACCAAGATGAAAAGCGATCTGCAAGCGACACGATCAAGTTTTCTTCCATAAATTCAGCGGTGACATGAACATGATTCCTTTCTTCAGGTGGATGCGACACTGTCGATGGGTTAAAAGCGATAACTGGCCAATGATCTGGATTCAATTTAACCCATTCGGGACCACAGAACCAAAGCGGATGATCGATTATTTGTGCGGGGGTGAGCCCTCTAGATAAGCAATCAGCGGGATTATCAATACCTGATACATGATAAAATGTATTCACGGGAAGGTCATTTTGTATTTTAGTTACACGATTAGCCACGAAGGTATCCCAACGATGGGGCGAAGAATGCACCCAACACAAGGCAACCGTTGAGTCCGAAAATGCGAAAATTCTATGAATATTTATGCGATTATTGCAAGCTTCCATTACCTTGGTAATCAAGTTACTTAATACAAGGATTGCACAAAGCTCTAAACGTGCGAGTGATATGACTTTACGAGGCGAAACTTTCGATTTAGCAATTATCAAATGAAATTCATTCTCACGCAGACCGACACTATCTCTAACGTGGAAGTAAACTACGCCACCATAGGCCTTTTCACTTGCATCTGCAAATCCCACTATGTTTATAATGTCACCAGCAAAGATGCCTACATGCCGTGGAATCTTTATTTTGCTAAGTAAAGGAAGTTCCTCTTTGAAACGATACCACTGTTGGAGAATATGTTCAGGTGGTATGTCATCCCAATCACATTCACATAACCAAAGTTGTTTAATGAGAAGTTTTGCGTATAGGACTACAGGAGCTACGAAACCCATAACGTCCCATATTCTAGCAACACAAGACAAAATAGTGCGCTTTGTACAAGACTCTGCGGGTGTACTAATTTTAAGACCAAAGCAGTCTGTAGCGGGAGACCAACATAAGCCTAGTACTTTATGTGGTTCAGAATCATCGAACTCCTTAACTGAAGAGAGACGATGAGACGGCGGAATGGAGTCTAAAACCCTTTGTGAGTTGCATGTCCATTTTACGAGATCAAACTGGCCTGCCTTAAAAAGAGCAATTACTTCGGCTGCGGTACTAATAGCTTCTTCATCACTATCGACACTATACACAAAGTCATCTGTATATAAACCTGTATCGACAGTCTCCTTTGCTCGCGGGAAAGACGCACCTTCGTCCGAAAGTAGCTGCTTAACAGTACGAAGTGCGTGGAATGGACTAGACGTTAATCCGAAGCAAACGCGGTTGAATTCATATGTCTTCAAAGGTTCTTGCGGGGAAAAGCGATATAAAATACGTTGAAATCTGCGATCACATGGCCGAATCCCAATACAAAGGAACATTTGACGTATGTCAGCGGAAAAAGCGATGCGGTATAGGCGGAAATTGACCATAATATTAAATATGTTTCCTTGAAGATTCTGACCACTGTATAAAATATCATTGAGAGATACTTGTGTAGTAGTTTTAGCACTAGCGTCTAAGACAACGCGTAACCTTGACGTAACCTTGTCCTCTCTTATAACTCCATGATGCGAAATGGTATACGACCGTAAGCTCTGTGTTGCGTCCGTATCTGGAAGTACTGGCGAAATATACCCCTTTTCTAAATACTCGAGTATGACACTATCGTAAGCTTCCTTGAGCTTAGGCGAAGATAACATTTTACGTTCTAAGCAATAGAAGCGCGTTGTTGCCTTTTGCAGTGAATCCCCTAATGACAAAACATCTCCTTTGAATGGTAGTGCGACTTCGTAACGACCGTCTGCCTGCCTGGTAGTAGTTTTACTATAAATTTCTTCACATGCCGCGTCATCTGGGCACATTGGATGCGGAGCATCTATCTCTTCTATCTGCCAAAATTTCCGCACGGCAGCATCAAGCGGATCTTCTGAGCAACAATTCGATACTGACAAGCAATTATCAATACAAGCAGGGGCAGAACCGACGATGACATAACCTAGAACTGTTTCTAGAGCGACGGGTGCAGGGGAATCAGGCTGACCTTGAACCTTGTGGGACAAAAGAAGGTGAGGAAAGACTGAAGCTCCAACTAGCAAATCAATGTCTCCTGGAATAGAGTAACTATCGTCAGCCAGAGGTAAATTATTAAAATTAATTAAGGCTAAATTATTAACCGACACGGTAGGTAAGCGTTCAGTTACCTTATCTACTACGAATGAGTTCATATCGAAGCATACACCTAGATTGAACCTGGAAAAGAATTTTATCATGACTGAACTGTCTATCGATTTAGTAAGACCTCCAATTCCCTTGACTACGGAACACCTGGGCTTCTGGTTTGGTTTCAAACCCAATCGTTGACACAAACTGCGACTAATAAAATTGCTTTGTGAAGCACTATCGAGTAAAGCGCGAGCACTATGTTCCCTGCCATGAGAGTCAAATACAACGACGCGTGCGGTAGCTAATAATACTGTACTATGAGTACGCGGAGCGGAATAAACACTATTCAAAAAAGTGCACAATGTCACATCTTTAGCGTTGGAGCGTTGTGTGTTCGATTGGTCGACGCCTAAGTTTGATGACGATGACGCTGTGTGGCTGACTTTCGCGGGAGCTACATAACGATTAGTTTCGAAATGCAACAGCGTGTGGTGTCTTCCTTGACACTTGCGACAGAGCGATCCAGAGTTACATTTCAAAGCGAGGTGACGTGAACTCAAGCAGTTTATACACAAAGAATTTAATTTTACGAATTTAAATCGCTCCGTGGGGTTCATCTCTTGAAACTTAGTACATTTGTACAATTGTTCATGGTACGACTTACACAGTGAACAAGCGCGCGATGAGGAATCACTAGTATTGACATATGTGTGAGTAGTCTTATTTTGTTTTACAGTCGCATCGCTACGCGAGCGATTCTTAATTAATGAATCACTGTTTGAAGTGCGCTGCAATATTTTAGCGTGATCGCGAACAAACGAAACTAAGCTTTCAAACGATGGAATTTCAGATCCACGATGTTGTACCTCGAAAGCGCGGGCGGTCTCCGGATCGAGTCTCTTCAATGCGGTATACAAAAATATAAAATCAGCGAGTTGATTGAACTTCAAGTTATTTAACGCCGAAACAGAAGTAGCGAACTTATCAAGAAATTGTTCAAGACCTGTAATACTAACAGAAGTTAAAGGTTTAAATGCGAATATTTGATCTAAATAAGCGGAAGCGAGCGAACGCTTGTCTTCGTATTTGTCTATTAAAGTTTGTAGAATAATGCCATAATTCTCGGCAGTGGCTGACACACCAGCAAACACCGATAGTACTTTTGAATCTAATCTACCTAACAAGTAATGTAATTTCTCGGAGTCAGTGAGAGTGCGGTTATCATGGACAGTGTTTTTGAAAGCAGAGTAAAATAGTGGCCAATTTTTTAACATCACCATTAAACTGACACAACTGAATAGGCGGTAATTTTGGGCGATCGCGACACACTGTCGACAAGTCTTGCATTTCCGATGAAATAATTCTCGCGGTATGCTTGACACGACTATACAAATCTTCGAAAGCACACAATGGTTGTATGTTAATTGTGTACTTGGGGTTTATAGTCATTTCCAATAAATTAATTTCATCTAAAATGTTCTCGAAATCCAATCGCAAACGATCTACGGTTTCAATATCAGCTAAAAAACATTCTTTCGCGGATTGTGCTCATAAATCCTTAGCCCTCTCTGCTAATTGTTGAACTCGAGAAAACATTACATTCTTCTTAGCGTGTAAAAGCAACAATTTATTTTCACTAGCCATTTTAAATTTGTAAGTATATATATGTATACAAATGCGTAAGTGAACAAACTAAATAATATTAAAGTTTAATACAATTTAGTAAACACTATAAATCAATCAATAAAGGATGAGCAATCTATCATAACTCGTTAACTAATATTCAATGTTAACTAAGTACCTACAGTATAAGTCAGAACGAATGACCACTTACAGATGATCTATCGACGTCGCATATCTATACGAAGCTACGGGTCAGTACTAGACTGGTCATGCATTCAACAATCGTAGATTGCTTAGCGATAAGAACATTACGACAATATAATTACCTACAGGCCAAGCCTACAGGTGTCTTAGCTATGATTTAAACTTAATATTAAAGAATTATTTGTTGAAGCGGAGTGTAGGTAGGTATTTCACAGCGTGTGGCGAGACTTTATACCTACTTCGACAATGCGGTTATATTAAGACGAAAACGATGTCTTAATTAATACTTTTTACATTAAGCGGGTTAAATATTTACTAAGCGAGAAGCGAATTAAATACCTATTGTATTAAAGCGGATTATATTCCTACGAAACGAGAAGCGAATTAGTATTCGATTATAGCGGGTTTCAACAACTATGTAGGTTAAAATACCGATCACTCGCGAACAATATATTAACCTATTACATTTGAGAATTTAAGTATTTAATAAAGTAACGATCCGGGTCGATTCAGGACCAGAAAACAATGGTGTTGCGGAATTTAGTGGACTGTATGCGCTGGTTCAAATTAAGGAGGTAGGAAATAACTATATACTTAAATTAGGATTATATTGTAATATGGCGGAAGGAAGGCAACGTACCTACCTTGTTTGATGAGCTCGTTCTGTCTCCAGCTGATCTCCAAGTAGGAAACACTATGACTAAAACTTGACACATACACAGGTATTTAATTAATTTATAAAGTTAGTGCGGTGATTGCGCGAATCTCAATATAATGCGTGCGGCGGCGCAGCGGTGTCACTCAGCGGCACTTCGAAAGCAATAACGATCGTCCTTCGATTCACTTCGCGTAATTAGCGGATTTGAAGGCTTTTGCGAACCACTAGCGCCATCTCTGTGGCCTTGTACGCTGCCATTAGGAAATGGAATATAGAAGCGGTAAAGAGGATACTGAAGGAGGAGTAGGATAATAAGAAATAAATATATATAATATAAATACATATATTCCGCGCAACCACCTACTTATTTGTTTTATTAATTGTATTTTTTGTGTGTTCATTTCCCACAGTACCGTATCTCGTAAGTGCTATGAGTTTTTTTCTTTTGAACAATGAAACACTCACATCCTTTGGAATTTTACAAATTTCCATTAAAATCGTTAAGTCAACTATGAATAGTTAACTGACATAGAAACGGCGCGACTAGTATACTTTAATTATTCTCATAGTATTATGTCCTATGGTATATTGTTATGGGGCAGTGCGGCCGATATTAATACCATCTTTGTGCTGCAGAAGAGGGCTATTCGCTCGATTTATAACCTAGGTCCTAAAGAATCATTAAGAGAAAAATTTTAGAAATAAACATTTTGACTGTTCCGTCTCAATACATTTTTGATAATGTTCTGTATGTTTATAAGCACAATGAGGAATTTTCTAGAAACTGTGACATTCATAATGTTAACACGAGGAACAAACATAAACTTGTTATGCCTACTACTCGGTTGGGTCGAGTTAGTATGTCGTTTGTTGGGCGATGTATATGCTTCTACCATATGATCCCAGAAAATGTACAAAACAACAGTGTTACGAAATTTTCAGGTCTGAGGCAGTCTCTTTTGAATGGGTGGTAGTTTTTGACGTTCAATAAGTGATTTTAAATCCTATTTTGAATAAAAATATTTGAATTTGAATAGGTCTTCTTTTTATTATTAAGCCTACTTTGATAAAATTAATTGGGACTTGATTGCTTGAGGTCCATCCATTTTGGGGTCAAGCTATTGAATAGGTTCGCGAATGATTTATTAAGATAACATAATATCTATGATAAATAAGTAAAAAATTAAATTGGAACTGTCATAAAATTAAATGAATTAGTATTCATATTTATACTAGCCTTCCGAAATCGGCAGTGCCCCACGGCATTCGATTTTTCAGATCAGAGACGGTAGTACGGCACACAATTCGCTTACCAAGTTCTAACTCTTATTTTGTTTCTAAGATGGTTTATATTAATTGCTTATATCTTCATTCAAAAGCTTTCAGATATATTCACTTAAATTATCCTAATTATAAGCAATATATTAATTGGCATTGGCAGAACACTGCTCGAGCGCCAAAATCACGCCAATCGGGGCCGCGCGATCAGAGTTTTCGAACGGAAACGGAACGGAACGGAAAGGCTAGAACAGTTATTAGATTTAAAAAGTTTTTTATTTAAAGCGATATTTGTATGAGCTTTTTTATATTTTTGCTGCATCTGTCCCTATACTAAATCTCATCACAACACAATTAAATAATCCAGTTCCAATATGCATGAATCATAGAAATCTAAGTAGAAGTTCCCTTTTATTTCTAACTGACATCAATGGTTAATCACTATTCTTGTAACAAGCTATTCCTTTTTTTTATGAAAATATGGGACGAGACCTGCTGGTCTCGTCGTTCAGTTAATGGTAATTGACCCACCCTGCTCATTACAATGCAGTGCCACTCAGGATTCTTGAAAATCCCAAAAATTCTGAGCGGCACTACAATTGCACGCGTCACCTTGAGACATAAGATGTTAAGTCTCATTTGCCCAGTAATTTCACTAGCTACGGTCCTTCAGACCGAAACACAGTAATATTTAGGTACACATTACTGCTTCACGGCAGAAATAGGCGCAGTTGTGGTTGATGTACCCATAATGTAGCCGGCATGATGGTGCTAGGTTAATATTGATGTACCTAGTGTTCTATTTTTTTGTTATTTTTATGAAAATGAGGACAAATGAGCGTAGGTTCACCTGGTGTTAAGTGATCACCGCCGCCCACATTCTCTTGCAACACTAGAGGAATCCCAAGAGCGTTTCCGGTCCTTTAGAAAAATGTACGCGCGCGTACGCGTACGTACTGGTCTCCAAGTAATTGTTTATTAACAAAGTTAAGCATATTGAAAATAAGTGTATGATTTTTAATTAATTAACTAAAATTAAGATTTAGAAGTAGTTTTATATTTCAGAGATTATTAATAATTTATACAAATTTTTTTGTTACTTTACATTTTTAACCGATTTCGAAAAGGAGGAGGTTCTCAATTCGATCGGTATTTTTTATTTATGTACACCGGATAACACTTAGATTTATTATCCGATTTTCGTGATTCTTAAGTGAAGCCGGTGCTAAGCCAAACGAAATAGCAGGTACCTACAGCCACCACGCGTGACTTTGGGCGGGATAGCTTTGTCTAGAACCAAACAGATTGGGTAATCTGGCAAGCACAGTTTAAACCCTATCAATAGGTAGCACATACAAATAATAGTATTAGGATACTCTTCAGTTTTTGAAGTCGGTTTTTTTAAACGAAGTTTTTTTTTGTGTATAAAATAAACGCAAATAAGTTAGCTATATTACGACTAATAACATTTCCTTACTTACGGCTTTACAAATAAACTTGGTATAAAGTTATAACTAAGCAAAGAACATGCAAAAAGTTTACAATATCGTTGACAACACTGTCAATACAATGATAATTCTGAAGTTTTCCGAATGACAAGCAGCCTTGCAAATAAACACGGGAAACCTTAAACGCCCGAAAACCAAAATGTCAAAAGCAAAATGTCTAATTTAGTCCAGTCATTATAGTAAGTTCACCTCGGAATTCGAGATACCCAGCTGTGAGTCTATAAATACTTGTATATTGACACCCTAAACGTTGTCTCAAAACCTACATATGGTAGGGTGTAAGCAACTATTAAATTTCAAGGTCAAAGGTCACAAAAATCGGTTTTTTGCACTTTTTTTTGGAAATATATCATTTCCTATGGCTTTTTTGCTATTTGTATTTAGTATCAATATTGTAGAATACAAAATTCTCTACAAATTTTGTTTAAAATTTTTTTATACGGTGAACCGTTTTCGAGATAGAAAGCAGAGAGCGCGCGGTCACAGCATCACTTCAGGTCAACCGGTTCCTCCGGTCGAAAACGCGCCATATATAGTTGATGAACTATAGATAAATCCATGATTATAAATTTTTGTCAATCTTTTTTAACTATTATATTATATTTTATAATTTTTTCCCTAACCTATTCACTTTTTATTCAGTATTAATTTATTTAACAACACTTACCTGCCCATGTAATTGCAGAATTGTTAATGAAAATATAGGAACAATATTTGAATTTTAACCTAATTAATATTAATAACTTCTTACATGATAAAAAAGAACCAAATGAATTATGAATTAATCTTTTTATTAAAAAATATCATTCAATACATTTATTTTTATTGAAAGTAAAAAAATGGAATAAAGGGTACAAAAACTACAATTTATAATTTTAATCATCTTCTTCCTCTTCATCGTCGTCTTCTGGCTGCTGGTAAATTTCAAACTGGTCTTCATTATCGTCTTCAACGACATTTGTCTCAACTTCTTCCATGATTTCGGGGTCAAAGGTTCCATCTTCGTTAATGTCGCTCTGATATGGTAGAGCATTGAGACAAGCTTGCCCATTACATTGCCCACAAGCTAAAGAGCATTGCAAGCCCGCTTTCCTGCATCCGCATCGCGAACCACAACCACTCTTGCAGTTGCAGAAAATTGTATTTAGCAAATCTTCTGGAGCAGGTGGTAAAATTGTCATGATAGGCTCCATAAAATCATTTCGCATCGCCCAACCCTTTGAACAATGAAACACTCACATCCTTTGGAATTTTACAAATTTCCATTAAAATCGTTAAGTCAACTATGAATAGTTAACTGACATAGAAACGGCGCGACTAGTATACTTTAATTATTCTCATAGTATTATGTCCTATGGTATATTGTTATGGGGCAGTGCGGCCGATATTAATACCATCTTTGTGCTGCAGAAGAGGGCTATTCGCTCGATTTATAACCTAGGTCCTAAAGAATCATTAAGAGAAAAATTTTAGAAATAAACATTTTGACTGTTGCGTCTCAATACATTTTTGATAATGTTCTGTATGTTTATAAGCACAATGAGGAATTTTCTAGAAACTGTGACATTCATAATGTTAACACGAGGAACAAACATAAACTTGTTTGGGCGAAAATTGCAAATTAATTGTAAACATTTTACATTTTCTTGGTTTATGATTAGTTATAACTTTATGCCAATTTTATTTGTAAGGCCGTTAATGTATATGTTTATAATGTAATGGCATATATATATGGCATTGTATTATGTAATACATCAGAAGTTTATCCCATGCAACAACATACGGTTATTTGTTTAATTTCAAAATTAAAATTGAATGCACGAGTTTTTATCTCTGAATTTCTCACAAATGAATATTCAATATTGAGAGCTCTTTTCTACAGTTAATTATTACCAAGCCCTGAATTCCAACCAATTCGTTGCGAAACTGGTTTAATGGAATTTCGAAAGTCCTTCAAATACAATTTTACTGTATTCTCGTGTTAAGACTACTGAACATATGCATTAAAATAATGTTTACTGTATGTAAAATGTAGCGTATTGTATAACTGTGTATATATAGTTATGTATATATAATATATATATAAACTTACGAGTGATTTTTTTGAAGTGAATACTTCTATAGTGGCGTTGAGAACTTTTCTTGGGATGGGTGTAAAATGTTAAACTCGCGTCAGGACACGTGACCTGATCGAAAATTCGTAAGACAGTCGTTGAAATTATGGATGAAAGTTGATTTTTCTGAGAGATAAACTTTTTAATGTAAAATAACTGTAATAGTTCTGAGTTTTAATTTTTTTATGTGATTAATATAAATTATCATTTTGTGTATGATAGCGCAATAGTACTTTTATACTGATAAATGATAAATAAGAAAGGAATGCTGAAATGGTTTGTACACGTGGAGCGAATGAGTGAAGATTGAATGACTTATCGAATTTATAAGGCAAGTGTGTGTGGGCAAGTCAGTCGCGGGAGAACATTCCGCGAACAAATTGGGGACGTTTTGAGATAAGGAAAGGTCCGAAGCACCCGCAACCGGCGAACATGTATGAAAAGAGTAATGAATGTAAAGGAAGCGCGTGAGGTTTGTAAGGATAGAAGCAATTGGCATTCTCTTGTCTCTGCCTAACCCGACGGTAACAAGGCGTGAGTGGATGTGTGTGTGTGTGTGTGTATGGAAGTATGTAAACCTCTTATAAATTTTTAACGGCTCAACCAATTTCACCGCGGTTGGCGCCATTCGAAAGGGTTTGACCAAACTTAGATTTTGAATACAATTCGGAACGACAAATGATGAAAAGATGGCGAATTAAAAAAAAGCGGACATGTACAAACATTAAATGTTTCTTTTACAAAACTAAAAAAAGCACATATAATAAAATGCGTCTTGCAGCGTGGTATGAAATCATTCGTTTGCGCGTCTTACTGGAACTTGACATATTTTTTACTTTTTAGAAGTACACAACCCTATTAAATCATACAAGAACTTGTCTATCGTAGCTGGGCAGCCCTATACAATAAACTTACTACTCGATATGGTCAACATATTAATTGGATTCAGAGTTAGTGAGAGTCAACAAGGATGAACTTGTGGGATTGTTGAGAAGACTAATAGCAAACAGAGCTTGATCATAATAATAGATAATATTAATATTACGTACCAATTTGACAAATCCTTAGATAATTAATACGTCTAGATAGAGTCTCTTGCTGTTAGACAACAGATAAAGACAGGCGAGGAATAGTAGTTAAGTGTGCGTGACAAGCTACGTCTTACACTCGCGACTTGTTTGACACTTTGTGTTAGTATGCGTAAATTGCTCTAAGCAAAGGCTTGTTCTAAACACAATTTTTTTTTCTACGTTTTCACAGCTGTCATATCACAGACGTCTATCTAGAAACACTACAAATCCTTATTTTTATACGCTTTATATTAGCTTCACCTGTATGTTTGTATGTATGTTTGTAACCGACTTCTTTGGGCGCGATTTTGACCCACTTTAAACGGCTAGATTTCGTTCAAACCTTGTAGATTTATCGAGGACCGATGACATTACACTAATTTGACTAAAAAATTAAAAATAAATAATAGTTAAAAAAAACTAAAAAGCACGCTTTATATAAAACTCCAATAAAAATAAATTTAAATTGAAAATAGTGAAAATTTATTGAATAAGGCGTTACTTTGCGGAAATCCATAATTATACAAATTATTTAAGTTTTCTTTAGTGTTAATTCCGCCAATATTTGTCTTTAAAACAATTCGACACGTGTTTCGCCTCTACACGAGGCATCCTCAGGACGTGTTGTCCCGCCAAAATCTGGCACGAGACTGAATCAAATGAGCCGGAAGCCGCTCTTTTTATACCCTCGCCCCATGAAATGACGCGCTGTGATTGGTCGGCTGTTGTGACGTATTACCCCCGGAAGAGACACGTAACAAAGGTGATGGGACTAAATTTGTTTGTTCATTCAACAATGTAAACATATTGTTATTTTTGTGTTTTATTATTTCTAATTGCTCTAACACATTTAAGCGAAATCCTTTTTCACATGTATGCAAAATATTAAAATTATTATTGTTTCCGAGTGAGTGACCTGTATCAATTAAATGTTTCTGAGGATGCCTCGTGTAGAGGCGAAACACGTGTCGAATTGTTTTAAAGACAAATATAGGCGGAATTAACACTAAAGATAACTTAAATAATTTGTATATTGAAAATAGTGTAAAAAAAATATATTTATTGTAAAAAAAAAGCGTGGGGTGCTTTTTAAGATATTATTAAAATAATAATAATTCTACACCCCACGCTTTTTTTACAATAAAATATATTTTTCTTACACTATTTTCAATTTAAATTTATTTTCAATTTTTTAGTTGAATTTTATATAAAGCGTGCTTTTTAGTTTTTTTTAACTATTATTTAGGCGACGTTTGATCGATAAGATTTAAATAAATAGGACTTAAGAAAATGCGCAAGAGAAATTAATAACGGCTCCATTAAAAGATTTTCTTAGAAAATTTTAATAATCTGATCTAATTATCTTATTGATGTCTTGTTATTGGTTATCTCACAAGTAAAATAACTAGTTCATTACACGGGGCACACTAAAAGTTTTGCACTTCTAGCTAATCGGAACTATTTGAATTTCGAATGTTATATTTTTTGAAACGTTGCAACCTTCTTAGTAATAAAAAAAAACAATAGGCGGGAAATCATTTGTATATTTTTTTTATCACACATCACAGTTCTCAACGAAAATGAATTAAGTCAAAAATTTTTTAGAGCGATAATTTTTTATGATTTTAAAAGTTCTCTCTTTTTGCAAGACTGTGCCGCTCGTCTTCAAAATGCTTTTGGGAGAGAAGCACCTTGCTTGAGCACCATGAGGCGATGGTTTGCTGAATTTGGGAGAGGTCGAGTTTCTTTACATGACGAATTTCGTGAAGGGCGGCCTTCAATTGCCGTCAACGAAAATAATGTGGCTACTGTTAAGCGGCTAATTGGAGGAAACCTGCTGATTGGTATGAGCCAAATTAAGAAAATTTACACGAAAAATTCAGTAACTTTGTTGTCGTTGGATCCCTAAAGAACTGACAGCGGAAACAAAGCGAGTCCATTCCCAAGATTGCTGTTTTTTTTTTTCAGTGTTTGAAAATGAGAACAGGCCAACAAAAGTGAGGCAGGCGAGAAACGTTGCTAAAAATGATCGTATTTTTTTTCTCAGCTACGGGTCTCATCTGCACAATTCCACTTTAAGATCAAAAGAGTATTAATGCCGAGTAGTATTCTACCATTTGTTTACCCAGGGTGTTAAAAGAAAGTTCGCGTAAAACGACCAAAAGCCACGTTCTCCTACATAATGACAACGCTTCTTCACACACGGCCAACAAAACAAATTCATTTTAAGATAGCGAAAAAGTATAACTCGTCACCCATCCTGCACATAGCCCCGACCTAGCACCCTGTGAATTCTGTATTTTCCGTAAAATCAAACATTTGATGAGAGGTTTCACTTTTACCAATTCCGAAGAGGCAGTGATAGCATTCAATCGGCACGTAGAAAACATGCCTATAGATCTGTGGTCCTTCTGTTTTAAAAAATGGTTCGATCGCATGAACATTGTTTAAAATGTAAAGGAGAGTATTTTGAAAAGCAATTAAAATAATATTTTGGTTATAACATGTTGTTTTTTTAAGTTACGCAAAGCTTAAGGTGTGACCTACGTAGATGATAAGACAAAATCACAAACTCGCTTCAATTAGTAGACTAGCTATTTTCATATAGACTGGAATTCATAGCGGTAACTTAAAAATGCCCTTTATACAAAATTAATTATTTGGTTGTGTCCCTCCGTTGCCTAAAGTAATCGGACACCCTGTATATACAAATATTTCATCCACATTAAAATGTGTTGTAATTTTCTACAAGTGGATGTGTTTAATTATTCTTGGTAATGTGTAAGAACCCTTCTAAAAATTATTCATTTATGTAACGTATCATGTTCTTGTAATTTATTATAAATTGAAATGAAATGTATTCTGTAATGTAATGTTATCTGGGTAGTAACTGTATTGATATAATAAACATAATATTGAATTTACTTGACAATGCTAATATCTATGAATATTTTGCGCCTTAAAAATAATGTTTAAGGAAAATCTTAACTAAAAAAAATATTCTATTCAAAACGAAACCAAACTTATTTTTATTAAACTTACATGAAATTAAAACTCGAAACGAGGAATTGTACCAAGAATACTAGAGGCATTTACGCGTTGGATAAATAGGCTTCTTTATACGAAAAAGCTCCTAGTAGCAGGATAACTAAAAGAATTGAATTTGAAAAAATATTTAGCTATTACTGATTCTAAATTAATAAAATAAAATTTCACCTTTCCAACGTTGAGATCTGTACATAACAAAGTGAAATACAAATCACACGACGCTTTCAGACTACGGTGCTCAGGCCGAATCGTTGCAACTATGCCAGAATACGGATAAGCTTATGCGTAAATACTTCACCACTATTTAAACGCTGAAATATGAAATCACTTATTGAAAGTCAAAAACTACCACCCATTACGAAATCAATGCATCAGAAATGAAGAGTAAAGTAAGTAAGTGTATAGAATTCAAGATTTGCCCTGTACTTTCCCCGGGGCGCAAAAAGAATAGGGGAGTCCCAGGCCCAACGGTGTGTAAGAGGCGACTAAGGGCTTTTTAGAAGTGGGGGAGTCACGCTGCCGTCTGTGACGTCGGCACAATCGGGCCAGACTCGTCCGGGTTAATTACCACACTCGCACAGAATACCGGCGTGAAGTAGCGGTCAAGTGCCGCTACGTTTCGCATAGGTTAGTGTCGAGGACCGGAGGCCATATCCCCCCCCCCCTCCTCCTCCTTAATATGACAGCGGTGCTCAAAGAAATTTTACCCCAGGAGGGTACCGGCTCTACCAGAGTTGGAGAAGCTTATGCGTAAATACTTCACCACTATTTGAACGCTGATATATGAAATGCTAATATGAAATCACTTATTGAAAGTCAAAAACTACCACCCTTTCCGAAATGAATGCATCAGACCTGAAGAGTAAAGTAAAGTGTGTATAGAATTCAAGAACATAGTGTCTCCCCTTAATAGATACAACCACTAAAGTGCTAATAAACATATTTTTAGTTTGCTCTAAGTCATATATTTAAATCAAATCAAATTTCTTACTAGTTGGTTAGTTTAGTAGTTGCTATTAATGGCTATATTGCGATTATAATGCAAAATGTACCTAAAAAAATAACAATTAAACTGAGCAGAATTATTTAGCCTGGAAATATGTGAGAAATATCTTAAATCTGTTGGAGTTACTATGACCAGCATTAGGTCTTCAGATTTTTTGTAAGTTGCCAAGAAACTGACATTTATTGAAGTAGGCGTTACCTTGCGGAAATCCATATTTATACAAATGATTTGAGTTTTCTTTAGTGTTAATTCCGCCAAATCTGGCACGAGACTCGTACTCGTGCAGATTTTGGCGAGACAACACGTCCTTAGGATGCCTCGTGTAGAGGCAAAACACGTGTCGAATTGTTTAAAGACAAATGTTGCGGAATCATTTGTAAATCATTTGTAGAAACTGACATTTTCAAGTAAATGAAGTACTGTCATGGATTTTAAATTATTTTTCTACTATTTACTGCTTTGATAATTTACATAGAATAATTATTAAATATGTTATCATATTAAGTGTTAACTTTACCTACAATTTATAAAAGAAGTGTTACTTATCGAAGTAAGGCAAAATGAAAGAAGGTATTTGTGTTAAGCTATATGTACATATATTATATCAAAGGTATAATATATATTTACTGAACTAAATCATTTCTGTTTGATATAATGAAATGGTTTGTTTCGTAAGAATGAACCAACAGAATGGTACATTATCACCGAGTAGTATGGAATGTGTTTCAGTTACAAATAAACAAAAGATCCCGACGAAAATTCCAATAATATTCAAGAGGTAAGCATTGTCGCCAATATTGGCTTGCAATAGTTTGCTGTTAAAAAGATCGAGGCGTTAAAATTTCCTTTTTTCATTCTTTTTTCAAATTGAGTCTTGACTCTTGACACGTATCGATAATTTTTGAAACCAAAAAAAATAATAGTAGGATGAAACCCATTGAAAATGGAAGAGAATATAACACAAATTAAAGGAAAAATAAATTACTCGTGATCTGAGGTCGGGAAGTGGAAAGGGGGGGGGGATTTAATGGTTAAAAACGGTTTATCTCGATTTCCGGCAAAACTGCATGTCCTAAGGAAATAAGTCAAATGACAAAGTTGTAAAAAACATCAACAACTTTAGTTCTACAATTTTTAGACATAACCTCAAAATTTATGTGAAAGATTAAAAAACCAACTTTTTGGTTTTTTATTTTTATCTTATTTAAAACTATTTTTTTTCTTAAATCCCAAATACACTGTAATTATTGCTGCTACGAAATAACATGTATGAATTCTCTATGAAGCGCCATTGATAGGCTTAAATTTTCCAAACATTTACCATTGTAATTTACATTTTTTTACATTATCGGAAAGAAGAGATTTTGACCAACAGATAACAGACCAATTTTATGAAAAAAGCTGATATTTTGACGGATGATATTTCGATTTAAAATCAGGGATTTTTTTCGATATTTGAGTCAAAATATGATGAAAAAATAAATATTTCAATTCTAATAAATTACAGTGTATTTGGAACATAAAATTCGTGAAACAAAAACTAGTTAGAAAAAGATAAAAATAAAAACCAAAAACTTGTTTTTTTTTAATTTTTCACATAAATTTTGAGGTTATGTCAAAAAAAAAGTTGTAGATGATTTTATTACCTACAACTTTGCCATTTGTCTTTTTTCCATAGGACTTGCAGTTTTGCTGGAAATCGAGATAAGCCGTTTTTTACCTTTAAATGGGGGGGGGGGGGGGCATTTTTCCTTTTATTTTTGTTATATTCTCTTCCGTTTCCAATGGGTTCCATCCTTCTATATTTTTTTTCACTTTTTATCATTATCAAAGGCTTCAGTTAAAAATATAGCCGGCACCTGCTTTCTGTATCTGTATCTGCAATCGAAGATTCAGTTTGATTTTGGATTCAAACAAATCGCTGGATTGCTCCTACCTGCTCGCCAATAACTCAACTAGGCTCACAATCTTTACTCCGTTCCTTCTTGGCCGTTCCGTTGTATGCAATGTGTGTATTTTTACAAATATAAATGTTATATCTTTTAAAACAAATCATTTATAAATACATCTAACAACCTACTTAAAGGTAATTTTGGAATTACAATAAATAATATTTTGAATTATAACGCGCTACGCTTAAGTTAATTTACACAAATAAAAGTTGAAAACAGAATTAATGAACGATGCAGGACTCGAATCCGCGACCTCTCGGGTTCTGTCCGAGCGCTTTTCCTTTACTAATTTAATTTAATTAATCGCAGAAGTGAGGGTTATCACTTTAAAACATAACTAATTGTTAAGTTAATTAATGCAATTGTGGCTTTAAGCTACATAATATTGATGGATTACAAGTGACAGGTTTGAAGCGAGTCGTAGATTGTTAAATTATTAGGCTAATGACAATTAACATTTTATATGTCAAAATGACGATCGCAATTACAATGTCGCGTAAATATTTTGATACATTCATCTGTGCTGTGGAAGGAGTTATGTTTTTTTTTATGGAATAGGAGGACAAACGAGCGTACGGGTCACCTAGTGTTAAGTGATCACCGCCGCCCACATCCTCTTGCAACACCAGAGGAATCACAAGAGCGTTGCCGGCCTTTAAGGAAGGTGTACGCGCTTTTTTTGAAGGTATCCATGTCGTATCGTCCCGGAAACACCGCACATGGAAGCACATTCCACAGCTTTGTAGTACGTGGAAGAAAGCTCCTTGAAAACCGCACTGTGGAGGACCGCCTCACATCCAGATGGTGGGAATGATATCCAAACTTGATTCCGGGACGATTCCACATGGATAGCTTCAAAAAAGCCCGGACACCTTCCTAAAAGGCCGGCAACGCTCCTGTGATGTCTTTGGTGTTGCAAGAGAATGTGGGCGTGGGATATCACTTAACACCACGTGACCCGTACACTCGCTTGTTCTGTTTTTCATAAAAAAAAAATTCAACAACTGATCGGCTGAGATAATCTTCATTTAGTAGCCTTATTGAAAACGTTTAATAGAACGCAGCGCGATGCTCTGTTGTCCAGCAGTAATGTACATGTTATTGTGTTTCGTCATTCTACTAGAGAGGCCATCCTGAAAAAGTATTGATTGGTGGCTATCCATAACGTGTACTGTTCCGATAATGTTATGTAACATATTCTCAGAATCACGGAACAAAATTGACAGAAATCTATTTGTTTTTTTTTTATTACGGGCACCACAACGGTGCCTATTTCTGCCGTAACACCAGTAATATGTAAGCATTACTTTGTTTCAGTCTGAAGGGCACCGTAGCTAGTGATTTACTCGGCAAATGAGACTTAACATGCTATGTCTCAAGGTGACGAGGGCAGTTGTAGTGCAGCTTAGAATTTTTGAGTTTCTCAATAATACTGAGCGGCACTGCATTGTAACGGATCAGAGCAGAGCGTATCAATTACCATCAACAGAACGTCCAGCTAGTCTCTTTCCTAATTTCATTACATACAATTGCGCTCGTCACCTTGAGACATAAGATGGTAAGTCTCACTTGTCCAGTAATTTCACTAGCTACGGCGCCCTTCAGACCGAAACACAGTAATGCTTACACATTACTGCTTCACGGCAGAAATAGGCGCCTTTGTGGTACCCATAATCTAGCCGGCTTCCTGTGCAAAGGAGCCTCCCACTGAGACACCTGTGTTTTGGGACCTTTTTCACAAAAGTATGGCTCAGTCACTTCTTGACATTTCACTTGATGGACATTATCTTTTGTTATATGGTAGACTTCTCGTGACAGGCATCGTCATGCTCGCTTAATGCCAATGCTTGTGGCGGCGACGTGGGGCGGGTCGTTTCCTTCCTTAAAATATGGTAGAGGGAGGCTGGTCCATGAGTCATGCTCGTGAATCATCCAGCCACCTTAAGTAGCGCCCGACTTAAGGTGGCTGGATGATCCCCTCACCGGGAAATCTTCTACATTTTCTTTATTTTTTTTTTAATTAAGGTTACTATATATGACGAGGAAAGAACCTCTGTATTGTTTTTTAAAGGTGTGACGTCATTACTGTTGACATCACAATTGCTATCTTGCTGAAGATCACTCATTGGTTCTTCCAAAGAAAACTACACGAGTAAGTATTTTATTACTTTCCTTTATTCAACGAGCAGCGTTACGACGTCCCAGAGAGGTCCGTACCGTACGACAGCCCGAGCACGACTGACCCCAGTGCCGTCGTCGAGTTATCTTCTTACCCCTTGTCTGAGGGCGGAAGGAGGGTGTCAGGGCGGAGCCCTATACCCTTGCACTTCTTCTCCCAAGACGTTCAGAGAGTCATTTGATTATATTTGGGGTCGTCGCTACTTGCTTGGGGCACAACGATATTTTTTTTTCTGTTGTGCCTTAGCTCGTAGCGTAGTCTGTCTGTCAGTTTTCGTCTTTTCCGGGGTCTTGTGGAGTTTTCATCCTCCTATTCATTTACACAGTCGCTTGAGTACGCCTTCATTTTTCGTCTACCCTCCTCATCTGGGGGTCTTGTATGTAGCGGGGCAATTCCCACCAGATGGGGTGAGAGAGATAGGGTGTGACGAGGCATCTGTTCGCCGGAACATGTCTGTTGTAAGCCTTCTTACGAAGGCGTCTAAATTTTAAATTTTTAAATCTTTTGAGATTGTTGCGTTTCGTACGTAACGCGGTGCCCCCACTATGGCACGCAACGCAAGGTTTTCTTGTGCTTGCAGGCGATCCCGGTTCCACGATGTGAGATACGGGTACCAAGCTGCTGCTGAATAGGTCAGTCTGGACCGTATGTATGTTTTATATATCCTCAGTTTAGTTCCTAGTGGCAGATTGGACCGCAGGATGGGCTGGAGCTTGACGCGAGCAACCCTCGCCATCCCTATGGTGTTGTCTATATGCTTCTTGAAGCTGAGTCTCCGGTCAATGGTTACTCCCAGGTATTTGACGTCCGGCCTCCATGGGAGTTCCTCCGACATCAGCTTCAAGGGCGAGGGTAGTTTCGTATTTCCGGTGATGATCGCCTGCGTTTTCGTCGCGTTCACAATTAATCGCCATTTCTTCAACCATTCTGGTAGCGCGTCTAGACCCCAGTGTCGACCGTGCGGCTGTATTTATAGGACCCGGCGCACGTGCTAATCCAAGTGTTTTGAAATGCGGCCGTATTAATAGGGCTCGGCGCACGTGCACGTGTTTTCAATTCGTGTTGTTTTTACAATAATTTCACATCACAATGTAATCAAAGGATAAATTATGAACAAATTTTAACTAAAATTAGTTAAACTGAATTATTCTCGTTTTTACAATAGGTGTGTTGTATTTGCGCCGATACGGCCTTTCTGACAGGCGGTGCACGCTCTGCACCAGCCTGGTTGGTATTTGTAAGTTGTAGTGGATTCTTATAGATTCTCGTTAGTTCTTATCGACTATTATTGTAACCGTAGGTTGTCAAAGGTTCTCGTAGACTTCTCGAAGATTCTCGTAGAGGATTGAGTGTTCTCGTAGATTTCTCAAAGATGTTCTTAGATAATTGGGAGGTTCTCGGATATTCTCGTAGAGGATTGGTAGTTTTTCGCAGAGTTCTCGGAGATTTTCGTAGAGGATTCGGAGGTTCTCGTAGAGGTTTAGGAGGTTCTCGCAGAGTCCTCGCAGATTCTCGTAGGTTCTTGTTGACCTGCAAGTATAGAAAGTTTTTCTGAGTAGTGCATCTGTTATCAACTTGAGTTTCTTTGTTGTAGTTACATAAACACAAATGCTATAATTATAACTGAGGGTTCTCAGTGGTTCTGGTAGAGTTCTTGGAGATTCTCATCGGTTCTCGTAGAGTTCTCGTTGAACTGCAAAAATATAAAGTTTTAAGAGGCTTTTCGGGGGTTCTCGAAGAGTTCTCGGAGGGTCTCGTAGAGTTCTCGGAGGGTCTCGTAGAGTTCTCGGAGGGTCTCGTAGAGTTCTCGGAGGGTCTCGTAAAGTTCTCGTAGATAAATAAAAGGTTTTCATCAGGATGTTTTGAATTATAGAATAAAACTGTTCACATTGTGTATCCATTAAGAGTGCGTGGTTAGCACAAGTGTGTAACGTGAGTAGGTCAGAGG
This sequence comes from Leptidea sinapis, assembly GCF_905404315.1. Taxonomy (NCBI): domain Eukaryota; kingdom Metazoa; phylum Arthropoda; class Insecta; order Lepidoptera; family Pieridae; genus Leptidea; species Leptidea sinapis. The sequence continues at coordinate 3,903,412 of NC_066288.1, read as the reverse complement.
TAACACGCTCCAGACACTAGTATGCATCTGTGGTGTGTACGTGTCTAATCACAATTCCACAAGGCTTCCCAACGGTATCTCCATGGTTCTCTTATGGATACATCATGGGTCCGTGGTTATCCAAGTTTATGACATGATTAGCTCAGAGTTACCACTCTCCAGATATTCATACAGATCTGTGGCGTCTACGTGTCTACTCACGATTCCACAAGGCGTCCCAACGGTATCTCTGATGGATACATCAAGCATACGTGGTTATCACAAATGTATGACGTTCTTAGCCTGAGCTACCACCGCCAGAGGCACCACGTTTCAGGCACTTTTCTCGTAGGACTCCCTCGTGGATTTATAAAAGATATTCGTGTGTTTTTTTTTGAATTATTGAATATAGGTACCTCCCTTTACTCTGATTATCCTCACACTGAGTCTTAGTGTGGCTGCAGTGACAGCCTTTCTCATATGATTGATGGAATGGGCTGAGTGTGTTGTGCAATAGGATCTCGGTGAGTGGGTAATTCGTTTTCCGCCGATACGTTCAACACGTAAATAAGCATGTACGAGCTTACACCAAACTAAATCGTCAAGAGCGGATTCCGTGACGGATAGTCCGCCTCACGATGCTCCATCCTCCGCTGTAGACGCTATGTATCACGCCAGGCTATGCAGCAAATGCAGTTGCCGCTTCGTAGCACCTCGAGACAGTGACACCATTGGATCTATTAAACATGAAAATAACAAAAAAAAAATTAAAACAGACGGCTCAAAATGGACTGGTGCCGGCATCTTCTCACAGGAACTGAACATACACACTTCCATACCCTTGGGCACACACAGCTCCATCTTCCAATGTGAGTGCGTAGCCATCAAGGAAGCCGCCAGCGCAATATTAAGAAAAAAAGTACATGGCCATAGAATCAGAATCCTTTCTGACAGTATGGTGGTACTAACAGCGCTGCAGGCAACCTACAACTCAGCACTAATACACGAGTGTCAAAAGTAGACTTGAATCCTTTATCTTCGCTTCGGTAGATAAAGCACATAAGTGCACCGATATTTTCTGCATCGTCTCCATCAAGAAATGACTTGGTATCCCTCCCATCTGATTTCCATACTATGGGTATGCTTGCAGTCCTTGTGACCCTGCTTCTAATGGCGTATTGTTATCTACCAACGGTCCCTTCTGCTGGATGTTGGTTGGTCGCAGTTGATCAGGTCGTATCCCACTTCTGATGACGAGGAAAGAACCTCTGTATTGTTTTTTAAAGGTGTGACGTCATTATTGTTGACATCACAATTGCTATCTTGCTGAAGATTACTCATTACCATTGATCACCAAGTATTTTATTACTTTCTTTTATTCAACGAGCAGCGTTACGACGTCCCAGAGAGGTCCGTACCGAACGACAGCCCGAGCACGACGACCGTGCGGCTGTATTTATAGGACCCGGCGCACGTGCTAATCCACGTGTTTTAAAATGCGGCCGTATTTATGGGGCTCGGCGCACGCGCACGTGTTTTCAATTCGTGTTGTTTTTACATTCATTTCACATCACAATGTAATCAAAGGATAAATTTTGAACTAATTTTAACTAAAATTAGTTAAACTGAATTATTCTCGTTTTTACAATAGGTGTGTTGTAGTATTTGCGCCGATATATATTTTTTATATGTAATAGCTAATTAAATGCTCATTTAATGCCTTTATTTTATTTACGGTATGTGTGGATTGATGCATCTACTGTACTGAATTATACTGAAACTATAACTATGTTTTGACTTACTCGTAGGAGGCATTAAGTAATTGACGTTTGTTGCATCACTTCGCACATAAAATAATTTGAAAATTTAATTGAAAATAAGAACTTGTAATTCCATTCTGTTTTAAAAAGAGGAAGGTTAGAGTTTCTTGCTCGTTCTTCTCTAAGGAAATCTGCATTCCGAACGAGCTGTATGAAAAATTACATATTTGAATATTCTTTTATTATTTATGATGTGTAAAATATTTTTGATTTGATTTAACAGCTAACACCAACACTCCGCGACCATCAATAATTAATTCTTATTAAATCCATGTTCTACTCTTCTGACTAATTGGGAAGCTTATATAGAGCTTTGAGCATAAATTTGGTCTTTCTGTTTGATATTAAGTGTTGCTCTATAGTTACTGCTTAACAAGTGACGTAAATAATGGAATAGGGTGGTTTATTCGGGAGTCCGCGTGTCTCTTGAAAGCTCCAAGTGCTAAGTCATCTTTTAAAATACATGACTTGATTTCACCATTATCATCATCAGCTGAAAGACGTCCACTGCTGGACAAAGGCCTCCCCCAAAGATTTCCACGACGATCGGGCCTGCGCTGCCCTCATCCAACGTATTCCGGCGATCTTGACCAGATCGTCGGTCCATCTAGTGGGGGTCTACCAACACTGCGTCTTCCGGTACGTGGTCGCCATTCGAGGACTTTACTGCCCCAACGGCCATCAACTTGATTTATTTGGCTATAATTTCCTGAGTTAAAAACTGAAAATTAAAGTGATTTTGATTTGATTTAAAATTGAAGTGATTTTGATTTAATTGCATTGTGATTCATACCCTGAGTCTAATAGATTGCCTGCGGCCGCATATGCTTTCTGCGTCCTTTTTAGAGTCGCTTGGGCAGCTCCAATCTGAGTTCGTATTTCTTTCTCACTATTACATTAGTTTCCACAATTGCCTAACATTCCCGTTACCTTATTTTTCATAATTCATTCGATTATATTTTGTACACAATACTTCACCTGCAACAAAAAATCTCGCTTGGATTGAACGTTTAATTTCATAGTAAAAATATTTCAAATGGCTCTCTATACAATAAGGAAAACCCTTCATAGAAACTTGAATTTCTAGGTCTGCTTTTATATTGAATATCAATTCAATAGACACCCATGTTTCTGAATAGTTTTCAATTGCATTCTACTGCTATTTTTCAAGATTCAAGTTTTTAAAAGTTAAAGTTAAAGTCATTATATTTTTACAATCGCTGATAAAGTTCTCACATAATACCTTTATTTATTAACGGTATGTATGGATTGATGCATTATCTCTTTACTCAATAATACTTATTTATTTATTCAGAAAACATTTCCTCATTTTGGAAGTGAGTTTCATGGCACTTCTTCTCATTAAAGCTAAACCTTTTCCGATGTGGTAAAAATAAAATAAAACTTTTGACAGTCCTAAGTGTCACTACCGAGAACAATTTCAGCCATTTTAAATGAACGAAACAATAAAATGAAATTTGAAATATTAGACTACCTTATATAACTACAAACATATAAAAACAGCTGGTGAGATGTGCTTATGTCACACGCGCGACGTGACGAGACAAGAGGCGAGAGCGGGGCCGCGGCATGAGGACACCGATAAAATAACAGTCGGTTGTTTTTTTTGTTAAATTTTTTGTTAAGTATGAGAGGGCATACGGAGAAGAGGCCCACGTGATGGGGAATGGTGAGGCAACCGTGGACATTCGCTACACCAGTTAAGACATGCGTTTGCCAGCCTTAAGTCCCTTAAAGGCATATCGGTTCTAGACAACCGCAGCCGATAATTGATTCCACAAAGTGGCTGTGCCAGGCAAGAAGTTCTCGCTAAACGTGCGGTTGAAGAATGCGGCATGATGCTGGTGATATTTCGTATTTTAACGTAAAGTTTGGTGGTGGAATTTGGCTGCTGATATCAACCTGAATAACTCTCCCCGTGATATATGCGTTGGAAGATGCAGAGATCCCCTGCTCTATGCAGCGCCAAAGAATCAAGCCAATCGGAGCTGACTCGAGCCGCTCGTCGTTGTATGCGGTCTAATGGAAGAAGCTGCTAGTGAGGAGCACCCGCCTACAGGAGAGAACAGTACACCATTGGAGGCCAAATTTGCGCGTTATAGTTGCAGTCGGTGGCTTGAAGTGAAGTACTGTCACGCCCCACTCTGAGTACGCCAAGCATTTTAGAGGTCAATTTGGCCTTCTCTTACAAGTGACTACGTCCACGTCCCTTGATATATAGACGTCGAATATGCCGACACGTGATGTGGCAGTTAGAGGAGTGATCTGGAAGATAGGGAAATGACATTAAAGAGATTATTACAGAATTACGGCGTTTGATACCCGAGCCACACTTCAACTTCACCGATTTTAAGAAGGTTCCCTCTGATTCCAACTGCGTAAAGCTTTCTTAGTAGTATTCTGTGATTGACTCTATCAAATACCTTTTCAAAATGTGTGTATATTACATCTATTTCTGTTCTATCATTCATGTCTCACTTAACCGTATGAGTAGACTCAAGCAAGTATGTTAAGACACTACGAGATTTAATAAAACCGTATTGGTTAATAGGGATGCATTGTAAGCTATTTCTATAAATATGATCATAAACAATTCAGTCTTCCCTCCAACGTTTAGGGAAGGTCCATTCTTTAATGGAGCACTTAAAGAGTGTTAGTAGCGAAGGTGATAAGACAGGTTCTTGCGAACCTGTAAAATTTAAATCATTCTGTACACAATATTAACTATTTTTCAGTAGAAAAAGTTAGTACTGACTAATTCGAAATACGCGAATCTCGTACAAGGACATTCCATAGGAATTTATTCTTATTTTATCTTCAATACGGCAATATAATCTCTAACAAATCGCTCTCGTGGGACAGATAACGAGTAAAAAATATCCTTAACGCCTGTCTGAAGGCTTGAATCATCCTTAATCCGTATAATTTAAATGACGCAAACATGTGAATACAGTGAGATTGTATTTCACGATTACTTGTGCTCCATTTAACCTGGTTTTGTTGTGTATTGATAGCGTTCGAAGGGATTACGGATTATGTTATTACGTTAAGCTGTGTGGGTGTTTCTTGCAGAATTAGTACTTATTTAAAATTTAATGCTGCTTTTATCACAATATAGTTAGCTGTTCATTGATAAACTAATTAAAAGGGATTATAGGAATAAAATTTGTGTATAATTTTGTGACAAGTACTATCTTCGCGGTTCAATAAGGCTACTGGAAACCCAAGCGCTGGCAGCTATTTCGGTCAACGGATCAGCCTAGCTCTCCCTACCTGCCTATTGCTGAGTATTAAGTTTATGTAGTCATATTATTGTAAATATAGTTATAAGATTTGTTTTGCTTGAATCTAATATATTAAATTCTCGTGTCGCGGTGTTTGTAGTTAAACTCATCCGAAACGGATCGATTCTCATGAAATTTTGTGTGCATATTGGGTAGGTTCATCACTCTAAATGTTAAGGGTAGTCCACCCCAAAATTTTTTTCATATTTTTGTATTTTTTTTTTAATTTTTTATTATTATGATTAAGCATTAAAAAATAGATACAACTTCAAAGTTTCGCCCTTCTACGATCCACATCTATTTTTGTATCACGATTTTCATATCATTGTGTTCCATCCACAAATTCGCTATAGGGTTGCAAGATAGCAATCGAATACAATAATTGTAGTAAGATAAATTTGTTAGGTCTGAGAATCAGTTGGGTATAAAACGTATATCTTTTTATACCCCAAAATTTTTTAAATTACTTTTTGTGGCAATACAATGTTTGCTGGGTCAGCAAGTATAGGTATAATATTTGTTTTATTTGAATAAAATATTATTTTGTGACATAAAATCAATAATTGTTTTAAGTTATATTTTATGTATACATATCTACAAATACAAGAAAAGTATGTTTAATATAAAAATAACTACTTTTTACATATTGAATTTTAACGTTTACTTATACCAGAATATATATTTTATAATTTTTGTCGGCCTGTCTGTCTGATTTACGATTGCAAACTCTGTATGAAAGAAGTAGAGTATATATCTCATTTTAAAGAGTCTACATAGAGAAAAGGAGTACCATAATATACTGTTTTTTTCTAATTTATTAAAATCTGGAATCCAGTCCTGTATACGCATACTTTAAGAGACAATATCCTTTCTTTCATTACACTTTAGTTTTTTGTTTAGTGCTGACGTTGCTAGCTAAACTAAGTAGACCTAAATTGAATATGAGTTCATTTCCTTTGCGCCAATGTTCAGAATAATAAGATGTCAATATTTTCAGAATTTGTAAATAATTCCTGTTCAAGTTATTTGCCATATGTTAAACAAGCTCAGCCTTACAAATAAACTTACCATAAAGGTTTATTTCAGAATAAACCAAGAATATGCTAAATGTTGACTAAATCGCTGACAACACTGTCAATACAATGGCAATTCTGAAGTATATCCAATGTCCAGCCGCCTTGCAATTTAACGCGGGAAACGTTATACGTCCAAATAAATCAATCATAGACAAAATTTCTATTTGAAAACATTTATTCTCAGGTATACTTTATGCAAAATGTAATCACTCTTGTTATAGCAACCTAAAAATGCATTGGAACATTATATTTTTATTTTATTTATTAGAGTCATATTAAGTAGGTAATTGATAACAAAATATAATACGAGGGAAAATTTATGATTGCATGTACGTAAAAAACCTTTGAAACTACTGGAATTTTTCCTCCGTTTGTCACAAACAAAGGTATTTTTGGGGTGTAGGTTTCCGCATAGGGAAAAACTTTATCCATGTTGATGAAAAAAACTTTTTTAAACACAAAGCAACATTATTCCTGCGCGACGGTGCGTTTGATTTATTTTGGCGACATTCTATATTAGGAAAAACTTTATGTACATCTTTTTTACCAGTGAGGGGCTCCTTTGCACAGGATGCCAGCTAGATTATGGGTACCATAACGGCACCTATTTCTGCCGCTAAAGCAAGTAATGTTTTTTTATGATAATATTTGACAAAACGAGCAGGACGTTCAGCTCATGGTAATTGATACGCCCTACCCATTACAATGCAGTGCCACTCAGGATTCTTGAAAATCCAAAAAATTCTGAGCGGTGCTACAATTGCGCTCGTTGAGACATTGATGACCTTGAGACATTAGATGTTAAGTCTCGTTTGCCCAGTTATTTCACTAGCTACGGCGCCCTTCAGACCATGTTACACATTACTGCTTCACGGCAGAAATAAGCGCCGTTGTGGTACCCATAATCTAGCCGGCTTCCAGTGCAAAGGAGCCTCCCACTGGTAAAGTGTAAGTGTGTAAGCATTATTGTGTTGTCTGAAGGGCGCCGTAGCTAGTGAAATTGTCTGTTGTAATGTTTTGACATAAATTAAATAAATTATCAATGAAAAAGTCAAAAGTAGATATTTGTTTTGCTTACACTTTTAATAAAGTTTTTAATATAATTACCTGTATTTATTTCTAGAGGGTGATTTGATAAGTATTTTCGAAGTAATGATCCGTGAAGCGAAACATTCCTTTTCCTGTTTTTGTAATATAAATTAACAATATAATGGTACGATTATTTATTTAATCTCGTTTTTAGCCTCTCCTTATATTTGAATAACAATGTTGTTTTTTATAATTTAAAAAATAAATTTATTATTCAAATCCATATATTTTGGGACCCACTGAAAGAAGTGGCATACATCATGGAAACTTATTAAGGCGACACTAAATGCTAGCGACCTTGAGCGATATGAGTTCACGACTGCCGGCCCGCGATCTATGTAACAAAGCCAACATTTTCAAAATTCTTGCGTGGAAATCGTAATATTTTAACAGGCGCAAACAGTTTATATGCTTACAATTCTCAATAATGATTACTAATCTGAATAAATGTACCTACACAAAAAAAAGTACGAGCTATATAAATATATTTTCTGAGAATAGTACTAAACAAATGCGTCATGCCGAGAAAAAACTTGTTTAACTGCAGTGAAAAGTGGTAGTTCAAAATAGCTCTCGAGTGTTAACTTAAAACCAACAGCAAACATTAGAAACCTACAAATAAGCCTTAAAGGTATGTGTTATATGTTAAAATGGTGTTCATAGCTCCAAATGGTGTCATTTCAATAATAAACTTGTCTTAAAATGCCTTGTTTGCGTGTTTCCTGCCTACCCTTCGCCTTAATAATTGTTGAACGTAACAAAACTAAGGAAAAAGCAAATCGTAAGTAAGTCTAAGAAAGTGGGAGAAAAAAGATATACCTAAAAGTAAAATATAACCTAAAATTATTTTTCAGTATCTATTGTTCAATCAATAATTTGTATCTTATGTCTATAATAGATAATATAATAATATATATGTGGAAGGTTGGCCAGCAGCTAATAATTAAGCATTCACAATTCATTATGTTTTCAAGCAGGTATCAATTCGTTAAAATATACTTACCTACTGATTTTAGTATTAAAAACGATAAAATCTTATCGAATATTATTGTGAATTACTACTGAATTACTGATTTGAGTTGGTATAGATAGTTTGATGGTGTCTTAACATCCATATAAAATATGACATGTCATGTTAAAAAAAAATGTACTTAGATGTCAATAATCAATTGCGAAAAACGTTCCGTTATGCAAGGTGACTTATTTTTTAATAAATTGTAATAATATATTTCTTTTGACTCCCATATCTTAGTGCCTCAATATTTTTTGTATAAACATCGTAGACACTTCAGTTTATAATTAATATAAACATGTATTTGTACGATGCTTCCTTAATTTTAGATTATGTGGGTCCATTCTCGCCATCCTCCTTTATTATTTCATAGCCTGAGGGCGGTCGCTCCATTACCAATCTGTAGTATTAACGGCCGTTCCCAATATTTACTCTTTCGCCGGTTGTGGCCTTCTTGAGATAAAAATCGTAACTATCGTTGACTTTTCTGTCCCAATAAACTTATCGACGGTAACTCACCTTATCGGTACACGCTGTCTGTCAATCGACGTTTATCTTACCAGCGCTAGAAGTTTGTATGGAAATTACAATTCACGCGTCCCAATATAAGGCGATAAGAATGACTTATGGGGTATATTGGGACAGCTTCAGATTATTGACAGCTAATTACTGACAGTATAAGGTAGTAATTTATCTCTATCTGTAGATAGTATATTGGGAACGGCCGTTAACCGAGGTATAATAAGTTTATGTTTGGTGTAAACATTATGATTATCACGTTTTCTTATTCGCTTATGTGTTTATGTACCTACATATATAATAATAATAATAATATCATTAATAATAATGTTATCATTATCAAGAATTTGAGATGAGATGCAACAGGTAATATGTTACTATCTTTAAATTTTTCTTCAATTCCTTACGATGATTCCTTAGGACTTAGGTTATAAATAGCGCGAATAGCCCTCTTCTGCAGCACAGAGATGGTATGGATATCGGCAGCACTGTCCCATATCAATATACCATAGGACATAATACTATGAAAATAACTAAAGTAAAATAGTTGTACCTACCGTGCACAACCACTGAGTACAAAAGTACAAATATTTTAATTTTGCCCATGTTCTATAAATACAACTTGATTTACGTGTTAGATTAGTGGTTTCAATTATAAAATTAAAATATGTATTGAAATTGAGTATATATAAATGATACGTACTCAACCAGAGAACACGTGTCCATTGTTTGTAACACGAGTTGTGGCCAGCTGTAGTCAACAGATGCAGAAGAGTCACAGACAGTTAGAACGGTATACGCACGTTTTTTGAAGATACAGATGTCGTATCGTCCCGGAAACACCGCACAAAAAACATTAAAAACAAGAGCTAAGATACAAAATATTTTTTAAGAAAACTGATTTACCAAAGTAAGATAGATTAGAGTTTTACACCATATTGACGCGTTCCTTCATGTCTACATTTAGGTTTAATACTAAATAACTACTTACTTATTCAATAGCGTTGCTGGCCTTTTAGAAAAGTGCAAACGCTTTTTTTGAAGATACCCATGTCGTATCATCCTGGAAACACCAAACAAAGGAAGCTCAATCAGGAAACATATACAGGTGGTGGGGATTATATTGTAATTGGTGGCATGTAGTGTGAAGGTGGCATTTGGCGCCAGGAATCAGGTGAAACAGCTCTCCGGAACATTTCCCGTGATAAATGCGGTTGAAGAGAGAGTCTGTATGCAACGATAATTCGAGCAGACTTCGTTTGGAATGATTTCTCTTGGAGGAACGCAATGGCTTAAATAATGTTCAGTAAAGATAACTCTTACAAGTTTTCGCGTTCCACTTGTTTTTTTAACTTTGTAAATTTTTATCATTGCGGAACTCTAACATAGTTATTTTTATATAACGGGTACTCACGATTTGCATGGATCGTGGTCATGGCGGAACTACTAAGAACGGTTACACATTAATAAAATATATATTATACTAGCTGACCCGGCAGACGTTGATAATAAAAAACTGTTTTATAGGAATCAAGAATTATTTCGTTAAAAAATGCTCCCTGTTGTTATAATGAAATTGTTTCACAGTGGAACTGTCAAACCGTGCGTCACTAAATTCTCTCATAGAAAATATGTCCATATAAGAAAATTTATTGAATTAGGCGTTACTTTGCGGAAATCCATAATTATACAAATGATTTAAGTTTTCTTTAGAGTTAATTCCGCCAACATTTGTTTTTAAAACACGTCGACACGTGTTTCGCCTCTACACGAGGCATCCTCAGGACTTGTTGTCTCGCAAAAATCTGGCACGAGATTTTGTATCTATATGTCCATATAAAACAAATATTGGAAATAAAAATAATTATGGGTCCCAAATCGAAATAAAAACTATCCTATCTCTTAAGTTGTACTAAACTGCACTCCATGAAGTAATCCCCATTGAAATCATTTCATTAGTTTAGGAGTCCATCGCGGACAAACAACGTGACACGTTATTAATGTATATTACGATATCGGGAGTACCCGTCATAATAATTAATATTTCTTTAGTTTCTTTGTTATAAATATTTCACATTCAAAAAATTCAAATCTATTCACATACTAATATGAGTATATATTGTGAGGTATAAAACAATAGTTTATTGCGCCCATTCTTCTCAGGTCTGAGACAATCGTTTTGGAATGAGTGGTAGTTTTTGAGTTTCAGTAAGTGATGTCATATCCTATTTTGAATAAAAATATTTGAATAGAAATAGTTTATCATGATATAATTCGATTGCAATAAGTCACCCATCGTGCACTTCAGAACGGTGTGTTATGCACGAAGCGTAGCATCCTACTTTGTAAAACAGATTGAGAGATTTGCCAACTTGAAATATGTCTCACTTTGAATTCGTGTCGAAACTTTCATGAAATAAGACTGAAGAAGAATGGCTGAAAGTTAAGAAATTTGTTAAATTTGTCGGAAATTGTAATATTCATACTACATCTAAATGTATAACTTAATCTGAATTTTAATTGTTAATGTTCACTCGTGTAAGGAAGATGAATAAATCAGAATTAATTTCATTTCGAGGACGATTTAAATTTTGTAAAAAAGATTCAGATATTATTCAGATTTAATTCAACAGTGGAAGGCTCCTGCACAGGATGCCGGCTAGATTATGGGTACCAATAACGGCGCCTATTTCTGCCGTGAATCAGTAATGTGTAAGCATTACTGGGCAAATGAGACTTAATAATCTTAATTTTTTTTAAGATATTGACACTCTTACACAAATTATCTCGCCCCAAACTAGGCATCAGGGGTGTTACGGATATTCGCATCCGCATCTGCATATGCGGAATATTCGTATTAATTCAGACGTCAAAATATTATTCGGATGTCAAAATATTTGCATCTGCAACAACCCTAGTAGGCATAGCCTGTACTATGGCTACAAGGCAACTATATATTTAATACAATATACTTCCTTAAACATACATAAATACTAACAAACATTCATATTCATCATATAAATGTTTGCACCTACCGGGATTCGAACCCGGGACCTGTAGCTCAGTAGGCAGGGTCACGAACCACTGGGCTGTAGGGGTCGTCTAAATATCTTATGTCTCAAGGAGACGAGCGCAATTCTAGTACCACTCAGAATTTTTGGATTTTTCATCAATCCTGTGTGGCATTGCATTGTAACGGACAGGGCGTATCAATTACCATCAGTTGCAAGTCTTGTTCGCCTCACCCTTATTGTCATAAAAAAAGAAGCCCGCTGCGTTTCTTGTCTTGCCCGTCCTTCTCGGGTCTGGGACATACTTTTTCGAATGGGTGATAGTGTTTGACGTTCCACAATTAGTAATCTTAAATCTTATATCTTTAAACGAGCAATTGTTGTATAAATATATATATATATATATATATAATTTGAATCTCGGAAACGGCTCCAACGATTTTAATGAAATTTAGTATACCGGAAATTTCGGGGGCGAGAAATCGATCTAGCAAGGTTTCAATTTAAAAAAAAATGTTTTATCCGTGTTTTAATGAGAAACTGCTACAAATAATATTAGAATACAATGGTAAATTTCGCCACTATATACCAGACTATAATAGCTGCCGGGCGAACCGGAAAGTAGAAGACCATGGTTCGAGAACCAAGATATTCTATTAGTTTGTTTTTTGTTAAAATTTTGTACTTTCTTAAAAAGCCGAGCAAAGCTCGGTCGTCCAGGTACTGAATTTGAATTGAAGTCACAGAAATCTAAATAAGAAGGTAATAGTAATAATAATAATAATAGTTATTATATGTAATGTAAGGTAATAGTAATAGTTATTATAAGTAATGTAACGTAATAAATAGTATTATAAGTGCTAAGTCTTAGCAGGATGACTGGTGCCAACATATTGCTGCTACGTACGCTTGTAACGCTCCGGATATTGAGGGACTTATTCAGTTATGGTGTATAAAATGACAGCAATACGAATAGATTTCATAGTGAATAAAAAACCCCATGTTTAAAAACAGGAGCTAAGATACAAATATATTAGAGATGTACACGTTCGTATTTACATTGAATACTATTTATATTACTATTATTGTACTACATACTCACTGTTGGTCGCTATACAAAGCAAAGTAAAGAAATGGGGCCTATACTTCTTATATAATCTTGATCTTAAATACTATTACTATAATAGAAATCTATAATGGTATTTAAATAAAATATGCTGACATCGAGAGAACAAGCAGTGACTAAATTTCCCATAGAAACAGAGCGTAAGTCCATAAATTAGTTAGGATTAAAGACCTTCATTAAAATCAAAGATTTATAATATTTTTTATTATTTGCTGAAACCTCAATAAATAAATTCATATAAATTTTATTAAGATTACATTAAGTAATTCTTTTAAAATTATTGCATTTTTATTCGTAGCAGGACTTATGATCAGTAAAAGAAAATAACCATTATTTTTCCTACATTTATAAGCTTCGTCAAACAGTACGGTAAAAAGCTCTTGGATCCTTGAAGAGAAAAATCCAATGATGTCCATATTATCACGACACGAGGCTTCATCGTATAAAGTCAACATAAAATGAAATAAAAGCATCAGTTACTCAAATGACTTTAATTAGAATTACAATTATTTATGCCTTTGAAATGGCATGCTCAATTCAACTCCGTAAAGTTTATAACAAATTAACAACATCAAAATATAAGATTGTAATAAAACTCTTATTAACATGATATACAATAAGTTATGAGAATCTCTTATTCTATAGATTAACATTGATAGGAGAATTATAAAACAGTTTTTAAGTTGTAAAGTTATTTTATTTATATCATAATTTCTTCATCAGCCGGAAGACGTCCACTGCTGGACAAAGGCCTACCCCAAAGATCTCCACGACGACTGGTCCTACGCTGCCCTCATCCAACGTATCCCGGCGATCTTGACCAGATCGTCTGTTCATCTTGTGGGGGGGGGGGGGGGGGGCATACCAACTTTGCGTCTTCCGGTACGTGGTCGCCATTCGAGGACTTTTCTGCCCCACCGGGAATTTGTCCGTAGAACTATGTACCCTGCCCACTGCCACTTCAGTGTCGCAATCATTTCGGCTATGTCCAAACCAGCCTTAATATACTTAATTAAATATAGTGAAGTTTTAGGTTACTAAGTGGTATTCCAGTGTTTGATTATGAGTCAGCATAACATTATGAGTCACAAAAATACATACAACTTCAAATTTTCACCCATCTACGATGAACAGTTACTGTTGTATCGCGATTTTAATATCGGCAATACAACGTTTGCAGGGTCAGCTAGTATATATATATGAGAACTGCTCGTTTAAAGATATAAGATAATATGAAATTAAAGCATCAGTTAGGTACTCAAATGACTTTATTTGCTATTACAATTATTTATGCCTTTGAAATGGCATGCTCAATTTAACTCCATAAAGATGAAAACAAATTTACAACATCAAATTATAAGATTGTAATAAAACTCTTATTAACATTATACAAAATAATTAATGAGAATCTCTTATTTTAGAAATAAACATTGATAGGAGAATTATTAAACAATTTATAGTTGCCACTGCCACTTCAGTTTCGCAATAATTTGGCCTATGTCGGTGACTTTGGTTCGCCTACGGATCTCCTAATTTCTGGTTCGATCTCGCAGGGAAACTCCGAGCATAACCCTCTCCATTGCCCACTGAACGACCATGAGCTTTCTCATAAGGCCCATAGTTAGCGACCACGTCTGCGTACCGTAAGTCATCACTGACAACGCACACTGGTTGAAAACCTTCGTCTTCAGACACTGTGTGTATTTGGGACGAGAAGATTTAACTTTATTTGCTGAAACCATATAAATACAATAATATAAGATAAATTAATATAAAATGATTTTATAAATATTTTTGTATAAAATACTGTCTTTAGGATTTTAGTGACAAGAAAAACTGTATACATAAAAAAACATGTCTAAAATCACATTTCGATTACGTATTTAGTACCAACTTTTGTCGGTTATACCTACGTCTTATTTGAATAAAACCACTCATTAACATCCTAATGTATCTATGCACATATCTAATTACGACCTCTAGTCGACCTCTAGCGAACATTATTATCTTAAGATACACATGTTTAATACAATGTTTATATGATTTAATCACCGCATGAACGTGACATTGATTTTAAATGCATCTTATGTTATCGAAGCCACCAACGTAATAAGTGGATAATTTTGCGAAGAAAAATTTAGTGTCAATAGAATTCAATTATTTTAATAAGACAACATTCGGTGTTTGAAAATGATACACTAACGCACACATGAATAATTTAACATTGCAATAGCCCACTACATTACGAATACACGTCAAAGAAGGATAGTAAATGCAATAATCGCAAGCAAAAAAGAGATAACTGTAATTTGGTAATTGTTTCGTATTTGTATAGAAAAAAACAGTTAATTCATCAGATATGATTTTTACCGTACATCGTGATTTATGCCTAAATTACGATTCATTCTTGAGTTTTGCTATTCTAAAGTCACTGAATTTCCTTCAATATTAAAAATACAATATCAAATCTTGTAAAGTGAAATATATGACAATGAAAAATATCTTGACATTTTCGCGATTGTAAAATTTCGACATTATGAATTAAGTTCCTTATACCCTGAGTATCTTTACTTAGTAAATTTATTGAATTAGGCGTTACTTTGCGGAAATCCATAATTATACAAATGATTTAAGTTTTCTTTAGTGTTAATTCCGCCAATATTCTAAAGTCACTGGATTTCCTTAAATATTAAAAATACAATATCAAATCTTGTAAAGTGAAATATATGACAATGAAAAATATCTTAACATTTTCGCGATTGTAAAATTTCGACATTATGAATTAAGTTCCTTATACCCTGAGTATCTTTACTTAGTAAATTTATTGAATTAGGCGTTACTTTGCGGAAATCCATAATTATACAAATGATTTAAGTTTTCTTTAGTGTTAATTCCGCCAATATTTGTTTCTAAAAAAAATAATTCGACACGTGTCTTGCTCTCACTTCAGAGAGATTCAGTCTCGTGCCAGATTTTGGTGAGACGACACGCCCTGGGGATGCCTCGTGTAGAGGCGAGACACGTGTCGAATTGTTTTTTTTTAAAACAAATATTGGCAGAATGAACACTAAAGAAAACTTAAATCATTTGTATAATTACGGATTTCCGCAAAGTAACGCCTAATTCAATAAATTTACTAAGTTAAGATACTCAGGGTATAAGGAACTTAATTCATAATGTCGAAATTTTACAATCGCGAAAATGTCACGATATTTTTCATTGTCATATATTTCACTTTACAAGATTTGATATTGTATTTTTTTATATTTAAGGAAATTCAGTGACTTTAGAATAGCAAAACTCAAGTCGGTGATGATTATAAAATACAAGTTAAAATTTTCGTACTGAAAGCTTTAGTAATAATTAAATTACCTATTGACCAGAACTTGACTAGATAAATAGCACTTGGGCTGGGTTGCACTGACTAACTTTAGCAATAACAAACATGTTAAAGTACCGGTTAATCAAAAAAAGACCACCACCATTTGATAATTTTTAGATGACGTCATAACTTTAACTGTTAACCGTTACCGTCCAATTTTTGTCGGTTTACGGCCGTTTTCAATGTCATATCTATCCTTAGTTTAACTTACCGATACATTGCTGTCACCGTTTAGTGACAAGATCTAATCTATCCATAGATATGTCCAATATAGTTATAGTCCAATGCTCGCTGCAATAGGTTAATGAAATTTAAGTTAGCGTAAAAGGATAGATTTGTCTACCTCTAGTAAGTTAAACTAAGGATAAATAGGTTATTGAAAACGGCCGCGGCCGTTAAAGCTAATGTTAATATTAATTAGCGACCTGTCACAAGTTTCAAATATATATTCGATATGGCCTTGATATTAATACACATTTCAACTTTAACTATGCCAAGTAATAGGATGGTGCAATACATTCCGCAGTCTATGTTAAAGTCAGCGTTACTGTTAACGTTAAATTTGACATAAATCTTAACTATAACAGCTAATATGATGCAAACCAGCCTTAATATACTTAATTAAATATAGTGAAGTTTTAGGTTACTAAGTGGTATTCCAGTGTTGGCGTGTTCGGACTCCCCACTTCTGGATCTACACTGAGTATTCTTGCTTTTCAGTAACCTCTGAAAATAAAGTAGTAATTTAACAAAAGAAGATTATCTTGAATTTTTTATTCATATTAAATTAAACAACAAAGTACATCTTAGCGCCACGTTTTCTACTATTTCACTAATACTAAATGTCATATTTAAAAAGATAGTTTGGTAGGTAGAAGAAGTACCAAGGAGAGATATTTTCCTCAAGTATAAGTTTAAAGGTGCGTACGTAAGTTATTTACTGACCATTTAACGTATGTGCTATCTCTATGGGTCAGGAATCACCGTTGAGTCACGCCTATATCACGTTCGTCTATTTATAACCGATGAAAAAAAACCTTAAGAGCGTCTGACTTCGACGCGTATATATATTTTTATCTAAAACCACGTACAACTTTTTACAGAGTTTTTTTAATAATTCTTTTTTCTGGAAAGAGTATACACCGGTCTTGGGGCCTACCAACATTGCGTCTTCTGGTACGTGGTCGCCATTCGAGGACCTTTCTGCCCCACCGCTCATCTGTACATTGAGTTATGTGCTCTACCCACTACCACTTCAGTTTCGCAATCATTTATTTTCCCCAAAATTTTAAATCCTATAAATTCCTACCCTAAGGATGTGGAAAGAGGAATGGTTTTTTGTTCACTCACAGATAAGAATGTTTTGTGTATTATAAAAAACTCACGACGCATGTGCTTGAGACCTGTGAGTCTGTTGTGTGCAGACCTGTCAGTCTGTTGTGTGCAGGCCTGTCTGTCTGTTGTGTGTAGACCTATCAGTCTGTTGTGTGTAGACCTGTCAGTCTGTTGTGCGTAGACCTGTCAGTCTGTTGTGTGTAGTCCTGTCAATCTGTTGTGTGTAGACCTGTCAGTCTGTTGTGTGTAGATCTGTCAGTCTGTTGTGTGTAGACCTGGCAGTCTGTTGTGTGTATACCTGTCAGTCTGTTGTGTGTAGACCTGTCAGTCTGTTGTGTGTACATCTATCAGTCTGTTGTGTGTAGACCTGTCAGTCTGTTGTGTGTAGACGTGTCAGTCTGTTGTGTGTAGACGTGTCAGTCTCTGCGATCCTGTTAAAGGTCGTCATTGTGAGGTGTGTGTAATACCTTACCTCTAGATCGGATAAAGCAAAACCGTTTAAAAAAATAAGTTTACTCTACTTATTACTTCCAGCGTAGTCAGCTATTGTTAAAGTAATAGAGAATTTGAACAAGAAGTAATTAGTAGATCAAAGCCACAAAAAATTATAAAAAAACCTAATAAATAAATAAAAGGCAATAAATAGTTATCCTTTTTTATTTAGCTTTAATTAAGTAAACTAATGTGAGTATACCTAAAATCAATCTAAAATTCACATATTAAAGTTCACAATACAATAACAAATGTAAAATTAATTAACTTTATTAAATATCAAAGTATAAACATAGGCTTTTAGCAAGGATATTGTTGGCAAAAGAATTTTCATTACATAACATCGTATAAGTTGACATACCTTAAACGCATTTCTGAATTTCCGTGACATTAAGCTGTAGAGAATAGGGTTGACAACTGTATACACATAGCTGTTGATGACACTGACGTACAACAAAACTCTCTCGAACTGAAATGAAGAAAAGTTGATAATACATATTAAATTTGTAACTAAAAGTTATGAATAATGCGGGACTGGAACTCACCAAAGAGGATGTAAACACTACGTAATCAGAGGCGGGATAGTAAAAGCATTTAAATTTAGTATAGTATGAAACGTGCAGTCATTTGACATACGTTTGAAATAGTAGTAATTACAGTATCACGATTGACCACGAAGTATAATCCGGCTAAGTTTGAAAGCAAAAAGTTGCATAAAAGGTAGTCGAATTTGGCTTTCTCCTTTTTTACAAGATTACAGTCATCATCTATCAATGACTGCACGTTTCATACAATAGAGTGAATCGCTTTTATCTAAGAGAGTTTCGCTAGGCTTGAACCCACGACCTGACGGGTTCCTTCCAATCGCTCTTACCAACTGAGCCAACCGTTGCCAAAAGTTTCGTAAATCTTGGTATGTCACAGGCCAACAGACAGACGTGTCAGTGGTCGTACGGACGGACAACAAGTTCCATTCATTCCTTTTCTAGGTCTAAACATTTTCTCCGAACACTCCCCGTGAAATATGCAGTAGAATACGCAGAGAGATCCAATCCGAACAATGAAGACTAGTTGATCCATGTTTCAAGTCATTCCTTGTATATTATCTTCGTCGACAAAATTAAATAATAATTTCAGCCTTTACGAAAGCCGAAAATTATGTGATGGCTTTTCGAGTAATACAGCACATGCATGCATGAGATGCATTTTTTTGCATGTTTTGCATTACGCACAGTTCTACAATATATGGAATCCTAAGAATGTTGCATATTAAGAAATGTTCCAACATTTTATTCCATTATATTTACAATAAAAAACAGGAAATACCCATCATAAAATAAAATATTTAAATAACTAAATTAATAATTAAAAAAACTTCCATAGTTAAATTAATTGTTCTGATGGGCGATTATGTTGACCGTAAATTGGAAGTGTGCGATACATATTATTTCGAATAAAACCATTTTTTTTGACATTATAAGTTCACGATATATGACTGCATTTTGCTTAAGGCGACACTAAATGCCGGCGACCTTGAACGATATGAGTTCACGGCTCCTATGTAACAAAGCCAATATTTTCAAAATTCTTGGGTCGAAAATGTAACATTTTAACAGGCGCAAACTGCTTAATTGCTTACAATCCTCATTATTGATTACTAATCTGAATAAATGAACCTACACAAAAAAGTACAAGCTATAAGAATAACTTTTCTGAGAGAAGTATCAAAAAAAGCGTCACGCCATGCCAAAAAACTTGTTTAACTTCAAAGAAAAGTGGTAGTTCAAAAAGGCTCGGCAATGTTAACTATATAAGACTTAAGGATATGTGTAACAGGATTAAGTAGTGTTCATAGCTCAAAATGCTATACTTTCACCACAAAACTTGTCTAAAAACACCATGTTTGCGAGTTTTCTGCTTACTCTTCGCCTTAAACGCTTCAAACATATCTGTTGGCTAGGAATGAGATCGGCTCCTAGGCAGTACCGACTTACATAGTACCTACGGACCATGATTTTCAAAATTCACAATAATTTGGAAGCGTTGTTCAGACGTTCGTCTATTCATGTAGAAATGTCAAACTAAACTAAACATAAATCATTTGGCGGTTGCAAAATGGCCACCATTTTTTTTTATTTAGTGGCACGAGATGCAAGAATGGCCGAAAGTTAAAAAAGTATAACCTCTATTAAACACCCTAAAAATATGAGCGTAACTTTCTGTTACTAATAATATTATGTACCGATCTGAATGCTAGAATGTTGTATGTTTTTTCACTTACCTTAAAGTAATCATCTGGATTTTGTTTTGGTATCAACAGAATAATACGTAGGATGCTGTATGGTGACCAACAGACGAAGAATGAAAAAGCAACAGCCGCTGAAATATTAAAAAAAATATATTATGATATATTGTTAAGAATAAGTCGCTTATAACTTAATAAAGACTGAAAGTAAGTTATTAATATTCATGATATCGTGCGTCGCTCTTTGATAAAATTAAGAAATATTTACCGAAATATTTGATATATTAACTTACTTATTACCATCTGAAAATTAATGAAGGCTTCTAATATTGTTAAAAATATTACTGAGTACAGTAGTGACATAATTATACGTTGAAGACGTAAGAAGTGACGGTCGTAGGAAGCGAAATATTAATGAGTTCTCTAATTTTAATGATAAACGGGTTACTAACGAGTGAACCAGGACAAAATAACAAAAATTTGGGTCACCTGGTGGTTTGTAATGATCACCGCCTATTCTCCCTTGCAAAATAATCACATGGATAATGTAATTCGAAATCTAACATTAGATTACATAAAAAACCTTTGAGTTAACTTACTTACTAAATAAGAAACTGGAATGTGTATTAAATACCTTTTTCTTTCAATGAAAGTAAAATAGTAATAAATTTCGTAATCGAGTAGGCGCTAACTCAAAATTTTAAACCACTTATAAATGTATTTTTATAATATATAAAAAATACAAGGATTATTTTGGAACCCGTAATTTTTGTATGAAAAATTTACAAAAAATACAGGCTGTTAAAACACAACTGTTGATCATAAGACGTATAAAATTGAAGTGATTGGAAAATTGTTATAATTAATGTTAATTTATGTTATCACTGTGAGGTATTTTTCACAACTAAACTGTAACACAGATTGATTCGTCGAGAGATAATATTTAATTTAATTAACTGCAATAAACAAATTAATATTGAATAAATTTTATATCCATAAAAATATAATTTCACTATATTTAAATAAGTTGAGTTTGGAGTACACTAACACCCAGCAAATATTATGGGTATTAGAGAACATAATTCAATGAAACTGAAAGTATGGCCATAAAGGCGGAAGGAAGGGTTCGGGACTTCTGTAAAGAAATGCTCAAATAGTCTTTTCTTCCTTTACCACCACAATCTCGAACAGGTAATGGGCCCAGACCACAAATCAAATCAAGAAATATTCTGATAAATTATAGACATCCAAGTATACGGTTAGTAGTAATAGACACCGAGTGGTCATAACCTTGAATGTGAAGGAGGAATCATTAAAAAATGGAAAAAGACACTATAAAACTCAAAAATTCCCGCTTGGAAATTTCAAAAAAGATTATATTGAAGTCCAAGGAATTATTTGATGTGGTGGAAGGCATAGAAAAGTTGGCGTCAGGGAACGACAAAACTCCATGGGAGCAAAAAGTTGGCAGGCCTCAAGAAATATTAGCTTAACAACTTCGTTATGAAATAATGTATGTTAGTCGTGTTTGGGCTTCTTGAAATTTTATTGAAACGCATTACCTACCCATATTGTTGACAAAAATTCTTCTTTAAAACCCATTAAAATATATACTATAATACCACCTTTTGAGATTGATAACGACTATTAAAAGATCAACATAAGTTTTGAATATTTAAATTGGCAACGACTTAAAAATATTAAGGCAACACTTAGTTTGACACGCATTTATAACTTGGTATAATATACAGTATCTGCGTCTCTTTCTCATGTAATATTTCCCACTTTTTTTAACTTGCTGTTTAACTTCAAATTCGAAAAGTTGGAAAATTGGAATTTTGCACACTTATCAGGGTCCGATGGCGATGAAATAATTAAAATCTATTTTAGAATCTGTGTTTACAAGATCAGGATAATGTATTTTTTTAATCACATTATTTTTAATTTTAGCGTATTGATATTAATTTTCAACTTTTTATTTTGGTGTTTTATAAACATCATTTTAGTTTATTTAACAATTCCATATTTAATTTACTTGGCCAATATTAAAACACAAATTAATGCGATATATCGGGAACGATATAGTTATAAATCAAAAAAATAGAATACCATTTCATCATTAATTTTCACCTGAAAATTTTCTTAAATCCCGCTAAACTTTAAATATTCTCATTAAATAATATAAACTGTACAATTATTTATAACAATACTTACGCACCTAGCATTTTAACTGCTTTATTTTTGTTTTGCACTCCATACGCCGGGTTATAGGTCCTTGACGTTTTCTCTTTCAATTTAACAGCAATTAAGACATACAGAACAAATATTACCGACATTGGTAATATATAAAACATCAACAAGTTAGCTGCGATTAAAATTATCTTTTCACTTTCACGAACAGTGTAGAAACAATACACATAGCTCTTTCTCTGAACTAAGTACGAATAGAAAGCGTTCGGAATCGAAAAAATGGCAGATAATATCCAATTTATTGTAATTATTTTGAAAACCCGCGAATTTATCACCAGTTGCTGTCGTAAGAATGGTTTAGAAATAACTAAATATCGTTCTATAGTGAATGCCAGAATAGTTAATACACTGCAGTTGCTAAGAAGATCCCAAATTAGGAAGTGCATTTGACACCCTTCTTCACCAAAAGGATAATAGTCTGGTACCCAGAGAATATATATCTCTATGGGTATGAAAAGCGCTGTCATTAAGTCTGTTATAGCTAAATTAAGGAGATAGTAATTAATGGGAGTTTTCATCGATCGCTCTCGGGCTATAACTGCAACAGTACATGTATTTCCAATTAAACTTAATACCATAGACACGCCCAGGAATGTGCTTACAATAGATTTAACTAAGCAAGATTCTTCGAAAGTACTGATGTCATCATGAAATGATAAGCCTATGCCGTAAGAGGAGTACGTGTCGTTTTCGAAATTATTACTCTCGTTTGTCATTCTCGTATATTCTATTAAGTACAGAAACGAACTTGACGCTTCTTCGAGCGCGGTAAAGAAACTGAAGGATTCACAATATTAAAGTGTACTGTACAGGGTGTTTCAAGAAAAACGAATATGTCGATATTTGCGTGTATGAAAACATCTGTCATGTAACAAATCTACAATTAAATAACAATTTTTGTACCTCACGTAGCTGTAATGGAAGTTTTGTGTTATATTTATTATGATTAAAAAAAAATATTTTAAGATGTGTATGTTAGAGAGGATGCTCTTAACATACGTTTTATGTTGTATATGATTAGAAATTGCTTTTAGACTTAGGCTACACTAAAAGATGTTATAGTAATACAATTATTTTGTCACAAACGGATGATAATATAAAAGGAAAGTCGAAAATTTCCATTTGATATCATAACAGTAAAAAATTGTACAAATATGTTTTTAATCCGGAAAACGTATAAAAACTTACAAAGCTTGAACTAATCACACAATTCGATCCCATTTTTTTATGACAATAAGGGACAAGACGAGCAGGACGTTTAGGTGATGGTGTGTGATGTGTTTGGTGAAGTGATACTGCCGTCAACAATGCAGTGCCGCTCAGGATTCTTTAAAAAATCCAAAAATTCTGAGCGGCACCAGATTGCGCTCGTCACCTTGACACGTAAGATGTTAATTCTCATTTGCCCAGTAATTTCACGAGCTACGAGCCTTCAGACCGAAACACAATAATACTTACACATTACTGGTGCTGGTGGTGCTATCATATCATATCTATGTATGGTGTCTATACATAAAACAATCTCTTCTTCAGTTATGATAGCCTGGTACCAAAACACTGTAGAATGCATCCTATCTCATTTTCTCCCACGTCAAATCTTCTGAACTTGTGTCTTCCTCTTTTTCTGCCGCTTATTCGTATCAAATCACATCGATGCAAATAAGTTTTCACTTCAAAAATAATAATAAAAACAAGAAATATGCAAGATCATTTCGGAGCACCATCAAGATGATGGTAATTGATTGTATCCAAACAAGAGCAGAAATTGACGGAAACCATAGAGTAGCGGCCAGTTAGCCCTAATTGAAATTGCTGCATACTGAATGATGTGGGTGTGTCTGTTTGTGAGCTCGTTAGTAAACAAAGCTACTTTGAACGCGTCTATTTTGCAGTTCAAACACATTTTTATGATGCAAAACAACAAACTTGATGTAAACTTATAACGTACATATTTGCCATGTCACTATTAATCAAACGAGAACCAATATTTTATGTTTAAAGTATGAATATTTGGTTTAGTTCTCTTGCCTTAAGTTCCTGTAATCCCTAGCTGGGGCAGAGGGCGTACACAGTGCATCTCCATCCCGATCGGTTCTGGGCATCTCTCCTGTTTTCACTACAGATCTGTCTTAGTAACAGTTTGCAGCCAGATTTCGTTAGCACTTGCCCTGTTTAAGTTTTTCTTTGGAGTTTGAAAATGTAAACAAGAAGGTAATTGAAATATTAGAAGTATAAATTTATTTAAAATAGGATTTACAAATCACTTCTTGAACGTGAGGACGTTATTCAAAAACTCTGGCAAAGTACGTACTTACATATCAATCCGTAATAGCTGTGCAGTTTTCAAGTATTACTGACGTGTAATATCCACACATCAGTAATAGTTGAAAACGGATTTGCCAAAAAAAGTAGCTACTATTTTCATAATCTATTTTTTAAATAAAAGAAGAAAAGGCGCTGTAAGATGAACGGGTGAGGGCTGCACGTTCCAACGAGGTCCAAAGTTGTAGCAAATAATTAGTAATGCATCCTGATATCCATATACTGATATGAGTACGATAATTAATAAGTTGTCAGTTCATGTCAACGTAAAATTTACGAAAGACAAGATTATGATGCAATTATTCATAGTGTGGTAAATCTATACTAATATTATAAAGCTGCAGTGTTTTTTGTTTGTTTGAACGCGCTAATCTCTGGTACTGCTGGTCCGATTTGAATGATTCTTTCAGTGTTGTGTAGTCCATTTATCGAGGAAGGCTATAGGCTATGTTTTTTTTTCAAAATTAGGGATCCGTAATAAAATTGCTATTTTGTAACACAAGGTATAAAATCGAAAACCAATTTTTGCGTGCGCTGCAAAAACTATTGACAATAGAACAAAATGATGTACAGGCTATAATATAGGCAATATTTTATTACTTATAAAACTATCGCGTGAATTATACTTTATATGGCAAAACAACGTTTGCCGGGTCAGCTAGTTACAGGATATAGACTTTTTCTAGATACCCCAGGAGGCACTAAGAAAACATTGATTCTTGCATGCTTCTTCACGAACTGCCGCAACCACGTTAAATAATGAATGGGAGAACAGAGTGCACCTTCAAGCTACCACTAACAATGTCTTAGGAGCACCAGTCAGTACTTAAGTATCTTAGTACCTTCACTAGAAGATGTTTAATTTTAGGAAGCTCTTAGCAACGAAGATTGTCCATTCGAGCACGCTATAGGTACGTGAAATTTGTTGTTGATAGTATAAAACCAATTAAAAAGGTTAATAATTTTTATTTATTGTTTTCAACGATAACGAACAAGTCCGCAGGTCACCTGAGGGTAAGTAATCATGCTGTGTTTATTTCTATAATTATTTTAAGACTGACAATTTACTGATAACTAAAATGTTTTGGTTATCAGTATCGGCGAGCGGAAAAACACAATTTTTTCACATATTTAAGGAAACATTTTATGTATGTACAAATGAATTCATTTCGTTGGATATTTTATCTTTTCGAAAGAAAATTAGATAATTTTGTTGAGGCTCGTATCGTAGTCTCCTAGCCTATTTATTATGTATGGCTGTATAACATATAAATACTATAAAATCTTAAAACAGGTCAAGTAGAACCGTAAGAGGCAACTCGAGACGAAGAGACAGGAATGTGGGAGAGTTTTGCTGGCGCACGGGTGCACCGTTGATTCAAGCCCTTTCTAATATATGACATTTACGGTGTGTGTGGACATTTTTTTTAGTATTTGTAGTTTGAGTATTATTGCTGCATCACTTTATATATATTGTAACTGAAATGATTTGTGAGTGAGTGATTGTTACAAAGATTTTCTTGCCTCTTCATCTTATTAAAGCTCAAAGGAGGTGGATATAAAAAGAAAAGTCATTTCCTTGACCTGCCTGAATAAGGTGATTTTGATTTGATTACCCTAAAGGATTGAGCTTTTGATTACTGTTAGTAAAAATATAATATTAATTACAAGTTTAAGCAGAATTGTCAAATTGTAAGTAGAGGTATTTGGTGAGTATTGCATGATATGTAGATTAGGATTATTTTATTGTTGTTTGCTGAGTTCTCGTAACAGGTTTCGTCATGCTCGCTTAAATGTCACTGCTTGTAGCGGCGACATGGGACGGGTCGTCCCCTTCCCTAAAATATGGTTGAGGGAGGCGATGGCTGGCTCATGCGTCATGCTCGTGAACGGGCGCTGCTTGTGGTGGCAGGATGATCCTGTTGCTGGAGACTTGGTTTCAGATTCTTAAAAGTTATTGTGTGTATATATATGTATGGATATATACATATTTATTTATTTATAATCGCTATAAAAATGCTTACATAATACCTTTTTTTATTTATGGTGTGTGTGGATGATGCAGCTACTGTACACAATAACTTTTGTATTAATTTACATTTACTTTTTTGACTTACTCGTGTAAGACATTGACTATTTGACGTTTGAGTGTGTTTGTTGCATCATTTTACATTTTACATATTATATTGTTATTGAAATGATCTGTAAATCTTGATATAAAAGAGTGGCAATGAGTTTCTTGCTACTTCTTCTCATTAGCTCAACCCTTTACGAAGTAGCGGTAGATTCAATAAGATTTTTTTTTTTTTTGACATTCATAAGTGTCATTTCCGTGACCTACGTGAATTAACTGATTTTGATTTGATTTGACAGCGCTCCTGCATGAGATCGTGAAGCAGGAGGCTAATGACTCTGTTATAGTCGTAGAATTTATCCGGACACTGACCGAAAACCGACTCGTCTTGTGAAACACGTTCAATTCACGACATGTTTGTAACTCTTTTGCTAATCGTAGTCTTAAGTAAGCGCGGTACCAATAAACAGCGAATCATCCCTGGTTCAATGTGTCACATACACTAAAAGATGGCTGCAAACATAAGAAGTATATTAATTGCGTGGCACTTAAGATTCAAAATGTCAGAAGTTGATTTACAAACAAGCTTTGGATACTTTAAGTGGAAAATTGCGAGGATAAAATCCATCCATGTATGTCATTAAGACTCTAGGTACTATCGAAAGCTGTTCTTGGCAACTTCCACAAACCCCTAACCGTGCCCATTGCAAGTACATCACTAGCAAAACCCCACTCGTGGTATTTTATTCAAAGATATCCATTTCATTGCGTTCAAGGTAGAATGGACTTCAAGAATGTTACAAGTGTATTCAGTACTCTGCAATTCACTTTATATATTAAAGTTGCGTATAGACGTTGCTTTTTAAACGTCGCCGTCTGCGTCTTCTGTCACATCTAATACAGGTATGTAACGAAAATTATTTTCATGTAATCCGATGGTGATGTCTAAAATGATCCCAAATACCAACGGCTTCATCTGAAAGCCTCGCATTGATGCACAGTACCCCTTTTTACATACAAACTCTGAATAGTTACTTCCATATTATTGCGATTCCTCTGGTGTTTCAAGAAATCGTAGGCAGCGGTGAACACATTTGTTTTATGATAATAAGGGACGAGAGGAGCAGGACGTTCATTTGTTAGTAATTGATACGCCCTGCCCATTATTATGTAGTGCCGCTCAGGATTCTTGAAAAACCCAAAAATTCTGAGCGGCACTACAATTGCGCCCGTCACCTTTAGACATAAGATGTTGAGTAGTAATTCACAGCCCAGTAATTTCACTAGCTATGGCGTCCTTCAGACCGAAACACAATAATGTGTGCTGCTTCACGGCAGGAATAGGCGCCGTTGTGGTATCCATATTCTCGCCGGCATCCTGTGCAATGAAGCCTCCTCACACGGTGAATTGCACTGTGGTCTTTTTTTTTTTGTTTTTTTTTTTTTTTTTTGAGAGGAGGAAATACTGTTACGTATTTACGCCCCGGAACGGGGCGTAATATGTCGGACTCGAGTGTCCGCGTAAGCGGACACCCCATACCGACTAAAACCTCCTCTGTGCTGTTAGCAGCCCTGGCTTTCACAGCGAAGTAGGACGTGGGCCGTGGAGGCCGCAAAGACTACGCAACAACAGTCGCGGGGCGTCTCCTAAGGAGACTCGAACCTCAGACCGGCTGTGTGCTTGTGGGAAGGAGAGAGAATGAAAATGAAGATGAAATGAAGATGAAAGATGAAAAGGTGATAAGAGCATACTCGCCGGCGAGTGTGGTGATGTTTTGTGTAATGTATGTAAGTGTGTATGTATGTGTTTATGATTGCAAGTATGTGTGTTTGTATGTATGTACGTAGTGTAAATGTTTGTGTGCATGTATGTTTGTGTTTGTGTCTGTTTGTGGAGTGTGTTTGTGATTGTGTACGTGGTGTATGTCAGTCCGTCAGTCAGTCCGTGTGTGAGTGAGTGTAGTGAAGCGATTACAGGACGAGGACTAACGTCTCGTCGGGTATCAAAAGAATGTGTGGTGTATCTAGGGTGCGGGCCGCTGGCCATCGTCAGAGTGACGAGTGCCAGTGGTTTGCGGTGGTTGACCGCGCCTACGCCTGCGAAGGCGGTGTGTGCGTGTCTGTGTCGGTGTTTGTGTGGGTGTCGCGTTCGCGATGGTGATGTCGTCATCCGGGTCTACCGTTACATGTCTGGGACGTCTTATTGGGTTGAGACTATGGTGAAGGGGGGTGTACCCGCATGCCTTCCTAACCAAGATGTTGGGATGGTTAGGCGCCTTGTCAAAGAAGCGTCGCGAGATCTCTTTAAAGTGTTGAGCTATTGTCGGAAGCTCTAGGTCGCGGTGAAGGTCAACGTTTCGGATGAACCACGGGGCTCCGGTTGCCATGCGCGTGAATTTATTTTGAACTACTTGCAAACGACGTAAGTAGCTCGGTCGGGTGTGCGCGAAAACGACGCTTGCGTATGACAGTATGGGCCGTACGATGGTTTTGTACAGCGTCACTTTGTGTTTGAGCGGAAGTTTGCTTCGCCCACACACAAGTGGATAAAGGCGACTGAGGACAAATCGGGCTCTATTGCATACCGTATCAATATGTTTCTTGAAGTTCATATTGCTGTTGAACGTGACTCCTAAGTATTTGTAATCCTTCACCCACGGTATGGGTGTTTCATACAGTTTAATAACGTCAGTCGGTTGTTTTTTAGCGCGGATGCTATTCGCGTTACCGAAGAGTACCGCTGCACTCTTGGTGGGGTTCACTTCAATCCGCCATTTTCTGAACCAGTTGCCTAGTTCATCGACGGCGGCTTGAAGCACTTTAATGTTCTTGCTCAAGGTTGAGCGGTTGGAGCCGAAGTAGAGTGCCGTGTCGTCAGCGTACTGAGCGAGCTGGACACTCGGAAACTTGGGAATGTCGCTCGTGAAGAGCGAGAAAAGAGTGGGAGAGAGGACCGAACCCTGTGGCACGCCAGACCTGATGGGTCTGGGTGAGGATAGGGTGCCCTCTACTCGATATCGGAAGGAGCGATCGGTAAGGTAGGCTCGTATGATGCGCACGAGCCTGTCTGGCACTCCCAGTTGATACAGCTTGAATACTAAGCCGTTGTGCCATACCTTGTCGAAGGCCTTCGCGATATCGAAAAACACGGCTGCCGTGGTAGCGTGAAATTGACGCCGTATGAGAATGTACTCGGTGAGTCGGTGAGCCTGCTGGGGACACGAGTGAGCGGTTCTGAATCCGAACTGTATGTCGGGTATCAGGTTAAGCTCCGCGATGTAATGATTAAGACGCGCGAGAATTAATCTTTCGTAAAGTTTCCCGATCGAGTTAATTAAGCTAATAGGCCTATAGCTACTCGGATTAGCTTTAGGTTTATTGGGTTTTGGGATACCGATAACAATGGAATCCTTCCATTGTTCGGGGAACGCGCTATTAGACAATAGAATATTAAAAATGGTAACCAATAAAGTAATAAGAGTCGAGGGTAGGATTTTAAGAACCCTATTGTTTATAGTGTCGGGCCCCGGGGCCTTCTTGGAGTGAAGCTCCTTAATGATTAGTTTCACCTCTTCGTAAGAGGTGGGTTTTATTACGTCGCCTGAAGGGCTCAGAGCGGAGCGACGTTCAACTTCACGATCAACTTCGTCAACGTGTGTCGGGTCGGCTGCTGCATTTGGAGAGCACTGACTCTCGAGACTATCGGCGAGGCATTCAGCCTTCTCATCGTCATCGAGCGCCGGCTGCAGTCCCGGTCTGTCCAAAGGAGGCATAACAGTGGGCGGCTCCTGTTTGAACGCGCGAGGCAGCTTCCAGAAAGCCACATGTGATGGCTTAAGGTTGCCGAGCAAGCGGTCCCAACGTTCGCCGCGGAGTTCCGCGATACGTTCCCGTACCACCCGCTGTAGGTAGCGGAGGTGGCGCCTATTCTCGACCGACGGATACCTGTCGTAAAGTCTAGTGGCTCTGTGCTTCTGTGTGAGTAAGTTCCTGACCTCTGGAGGCAGGTTTAGGCGATGCGGTTGCATCGTCGGAACCTGCCTGGAGCAGGCCTTGATCCTACTCTGTATGTGTGACGTCACATGAGAGATAGCACTGTGAGCCGTGTCGACCGAGTCGATGACGTCTGGTATACGGTCAAGGTCGTTGGACTTGATAGACTCGAGATCCTTTTCCAGCCGTTGCCAGTCGATCACTGTTTTCGTCGGTGGTTGAAAGTTAACCGGTGGGCCTAGATTTAGGACGACGGGCCGGTGGTCTGACTCTAATTCGTGAAAGACCTCGATTGAATTTACATTGAGCGTTACGTTTTTAAGTAACGCAACGTCTAGAATGTCGGGTCGGTGCGCGACGTTATCCGGATAACGTGTTGGTTCGTCGGGTGCTATTACTGAAAAGTTCCGCGTGTCTGTGAGAGAGTCTAATAAAATTCCGTTTCTATTTGTGGCTCTACTGTTCCAGCTGGAGTGTTTGGCGTTAAGATCGCCGCCCACTATGACTGCGGCCCCGTGGCCGAGTAATGCTTCTATATCTGTGTCTAATATTTGTTTCGACGGCGGAAGATAAGCTGAAATAACAGTGATCGGCTGGTGATTCGCCATACTGACCCGGATGGCAGAGGCCTCGATGTTAGTGAGGACCGGAGGGTCTATAGGTATACAGTGTAGAGACCTTTTAAAATAAATGAGGGTGCCGCCCATACGGGTGGTGCGATCATTCCTAACTAAGTTATAATTAGCGATACGCGGATCGCGTATACGTGGTTTTAAAAATGTCTCTTGCACTAAGAATAGGTCTAATTGATGTTCGTGAGCGAACTCCTTCACCAAGTCTAGTTGAGGCTTAAGGCCTTGGGCGTTAAAATACGCTATACGGAGCGTATGTGGTTTAACCCGTCCGCTTACGTAATTAGGCATCGCGAATGTTGTTTTTATACTTTAGCCCTATATCGGTGAGGGCACGGAATATTTTGCCGTTGTCTGCCATAACTTGCAGGAGCGACGGCGGGTCTTTCCGGACAGCATCGAGCCTGCTGGCCAGGGCTGTTATTTCGTCAATGTCGAACATCTCTGACAGTTCGAACATGAAAGCAAAGGTGCTGCCGCCTTTGCTACCTGTTGCCGCGGACGCGGGTGCCGGTGGCCTCGGTCGCGGGACCGACGCCGCCGGGCGGGACGCTAGCGGAGGCCGGAGGGGCGCGGGGGCCGCGAAAGTGGCCTATGTGGGAGCGTTGGCAGCCGGAGGAGACCTTGCCAGGCGTTAACCTTTGGAGGCGGCGCAGGTTTGAAGGTTGGAGTGAACTCCACCTTCTCTGTTCTGCCTTGCGGCTGGCGGCGCCCTGGGTGACGCTTGTGTTTGGGTGCCTTGGGACACCCGCGATAGCTCGCGGGGTGCCCCTTCTCCCCGCACAAGACGCAGGCCGGGGGCTCCGCGCATTGCGCTGGTCGAGGGCACTCTGGCGTGCCGTGTTTCCCGAGGCACTTCACACACCTCGGGGTGTGTTCGCAATTTCGTGCTGAGTGCCCGTATAATTGGCATCTGTGGCACTGACCGGGCCCCCCGCGGTTGCGAGGAGCTTCGGTACGGATGCCCTGAAGGGAACAAACCGATTTTATATTGAAGATTTCCTTTCCCTCTTGCGTGAGGTCGAGGACTACGAGAACCATGTTAAATGGTTGTTTATTGTTGGTTCCGCGCATACGGTGCACCTCGTGTGCAGGGTAACCCTGCTCTTTGAGGTCCGACAGAATGTCGGCCTCGTCTAACTCTTTGGGGACGTTTCTAATAACGACCCTCAGGCGCTTCTCCTCAGGCAGGGCGTACGTGTGGAAACCCACACTCAGCTCTCTAAGAAGAGATGTCAGGGCGCGGTGGTCCGCTACCTCTCTGGTCTCTAGTTTAATTAGTGATTGGTACGCCCTCGCCTGGAAGGAGAGCGTCTTCGGGATCCTGTTTTTGATGGATAACCATCGGCCTCGGTCCCCTATAAAAATAGGAGGCGGGCGCTTGGTCGGAGGCGGTACGCGGGCTTTAGCGGGCGCGGGCGCGGACGCGGGAGCGGAGCCAGTCGTGGCCGCGGCTTTCTACGCGGGTGTGCTATCCAGAGAAGGCGATTCACGACCGCGCTTCTTCTTGCGACTGACGGTGATGAAGCCGTCAGCATCCGACGCGACACTCTCCGCTCTCAACGGTAGAGCGGATTCCGGCCGGGCCGGTGAAGCACTGGAAGCCTGAGGGGCTACCGTGCGGTCAGGACTGACCGCGGGGACCTTAGGGGTCGCCTGCGCGTCAAAGTACGCCTGAAGGACAGGCGGGCGGGCTGATCGGGTGATCACTTTCCTCGGTTTGACCGAGGCCACGGAACTTGCGTCGGACGCATTGCCTATCTCCATTTCGGATTCCCCGTCGGAACTCGAAACGTCAGATGACGATCTGTATTTTTTAGATTTGGATTTCGCTGTCTGGATATCTATCGTTTCCTTAATTAACGGAGCGATCTTCTCCGTAAATAGCTTATCTAGCAGGGCGCTTAGAAGGCCCTCGTCGGCAACCATTGGTGAAGCCATGGTTGTTATTAAAAGTTAAGCGGGTGACAACCCCCGCTGCCCGAGTCAGGCAGAGGGGGAATATAATGATAAAGTGGACAACTATAGTTTAGTTGTGCACTTGCACATTAATAAAATACTATTAATAATAATAAAGTATGCAAAATTAAAAGAAATTAATAATAATAATTAAGCCTAAGACTTAGCTTTGCTGGATGTAGACTGGCTGGGCCGGAACCCCGATGTACGCTGTGCAGGCCCCCACGGAGAAGACACACACGGCACGATCTGCAACACTCACAACACACACGATTAGCGTGCAGAATCGCGAAACACAGCACAGGTGCTAACTAACACGATCGTAAAACCGGGTAATTAACACTTATAATCACTTAGCTACGTTCCGCGAAGGAACGTAACAGGTGGTAAGAGTCCCGAACAATAGCGCGCGATAACAATAGCTAGCCCAGGTGGCCTGAGCAGGTAGTGCGATAACGCAGGTAATAAAAATATTCGAAGGAGGACAGATAACGCGGCACGTGTGCTCGCGTTGCCTGCCTGAATCGAACTCTGCACTGTTGTCATGCTATTTAAAAAATCACACCAGTTTCATTAAAGAAACAAGTTTTGATCCTTAATTAAATTTTTCGCCGATATCAGTTACCAGCTAACAAATACAAACAAGATTATTTACGAGCTGGAGGTTGTTCCACTTTGAAAACGCTTTGTTAAACTTTCAAGCTAGAGAAAATTTCCTTTCAACTTTATAATGAACTTGCATTAGACTTAACTTAAGAATACTTAAAGAGCAATTATCTAATACTTAGTTGTGATAAAACGATAAAAATATCAATTCAATATAAATTCAATGTGCGATGAATCTTCTCAACTTATCAACATTTGAATGTATGAAGTTTGTTCTATGTCAAATATTATGTACTAGAATTTTTTATATAAGAGGGGGCAAAGCTGGTACTGGGGAGCACCCGCCCCAGGTGAGAATAGTACTCCATGTGAGGCTGAATTTGCGCCTTATAAAGTTGCTTTTAGTGAATGGTACTGGGGAGCACCCGCCCCAGGTGAGAATAGTACTCCATGTGAGGCTGAATTTGCGCCTTATAAAGTTGCTTTTAGTGAAGTACTGTCTCGCCTTACTGAGTACACCAAGCTTTTCAGAGGCCAGTTTGGCCTTCTCTTCTAAGTAACCACGGAACTGAACGTCGCTCGATATATCGACGCCAAAAATGCTAATACAGGCTGTGGCAGTTAGGAGTGATCTCGAACAAACGTGTGTCTTCTTGGGGTTGAATTGGACCAAATTTCGTTGGCCCCATTCCGAGACTTTGCAAAGCCTAGATTTCAGACACCAGTTTATTCCGGTTCTCGTCGACGCTTTATCCCGGTTTATCCCGGCACATGTTGGCACGGCCGGTATAGGAAGCATACCCTGTGCTGTGCTGTCTGCATAGTAATGAATACTGCTGATTTGCAGCATATCATTGATATGCAGAAGAAACAGTGTAGGGGATAGCACGCAGCCTTGTGGGACGGGACACCAGTGTTTATGGGTTTTAAGTCGGAGCATGCAGCGTTGATAACAACCTTGATGCGCTTTTTTGGTGATTTCTTGCAATAGCTAGGTCGTAGGTTATTTATACATCTAGATAGAGTTGCTTGCTGTTAGACAACTGATAAAAACAGGCCAGGAATATAAGTTTAGTGTGCGTGACAAGCTACGTCTTACACTTGCAATTTTAATCACACTTTGTGTTACTGTTCGTGAATTTCTCAAAGTAGAGGTTAGTTCTAAATACAATTTTTTTTGGTTGCTTTCACAGATGTCATAGTCTATCTATACGTATAAATTATCTAAGGTATAGGTATAACATGCCTGTAATTGACAAACATGAATCAGAGTTTGATGTGAATAAACCTTGTTTGTGTATTTTGCTATTCTTGAAAGGGATTGAACCGTTTGTTTAAGTTCAGCTACAACGACTTAGGGAGCATGATTAATTAGAGTACAATTGACCGAAGTAATTTTCATACAAAGTCATAAATTTCATAATAATCAATATAAAACTTTATGAATATTAGCTGACCCAGCAAACGTTGTATTGCCAATTAAGGTAATAAAAAAAATCAATGATTCAAATTTTTGGGGTATTAAGAAAAGACGACGACTGATTCTCAGACCTACCAAATACATCGTACATAAAATGTATCGTACTACAATTATTGAGATATTAATAGAATACTATTGCCATCTTGCAACCCTATTGAGAGAATTTTAAATATTAGATATTATGGTATAATACAAACAAACATCCAAGAAAAATCCCAGATATAGAGACTAACTAACAGAGGTAATTCAGTGCCAAAGTGTTGGGACCTCAGCATGAGTTCCAGTTATGGAGGTTTCTCACTTATCCAGGTCCCACTTAACCAAGATTCACTGTACTTTTAAAGTGGACATGAAAGTGTAGCGCCAAACGATGTCATCTGAAAACAGCTGCTATATTTCTAAATGTTGGCCAAGAAGTACTTAGTATCATTTCCAATCCCATAAACTAAAGAGCGTAAAGGATCTGGTGGTGGGATCAATTGTGGCAATTTTACTTTGCAACTGTATATTTTAGTTACATTCATAACTGTATTTTGTCGGCACTATAATCTATCGCCGAATCATAGTGGAATGCAGCTCGTTCCAAAATTACAGGAGCACTCCGTCTGCGAAACCCAATGACGTTTTGGCAGAATCGCTCAATTTCAATATGTCGTGCTCGAGATTGTTATGTTTGATGTACACGAACTCGTTGCTCGTTAATAGTCGTATTGCTATGTCGTTCTGACATAGACGTAAGTCAGGTCGTCTTTTCCTCGGCATCGTTAATTGTAATTAATTTAAGTGAGAAAAGTTCTCGCGCACTTAGCAGTGAAGTGTCATTATCACAAAAGATCAACATAAATATCACATAACTTGAAATGTCACTATCATAAAGCATAACCGAAGAAAAGAACATTCTCGCGCACGTAACGGTAATCGTCACTCACAAAGATAGAAGGATGCCCTTTTTGTCTAAGGTATCAATCGACATAGAAGATAGATCGACATATTGGTTGTCAAATGTCAAAAATAATGGTTAGGTTCAGAAATTAAAACTGTGACAAAACTTATTGCTGTTGGTTGTCAAATATTATAGTTGTGTTTAGAAATTTGATTTGTAACAAAACTTACGATTTTTCTATCTACATAAAAATAATCTGATAGATTGTTAACCGTTACACCGTTTATGTATGTAGTCCAATGAAATGTTACATTTTTTAGGCCTAACCTTGAGTTGTAACCAAAGTTAATTTAATTTGCAACAAAAAATGTTAACAATTTTTTTTATCAGATCAAAGTTTAAGAGATAAATCGTGAAAACCATTTCAAAACCTATTTTCAAGATGGCGGCCGTGGGACAAGGGTGGCGACCCCACAAACTTGGTTTTAGCTTTACACTAGGGGGGGCCCCTACACATCAAAAAAAAATATAATTGCGTCCTCTAAAAACGCAATCCTAAATGTAACTTTTCAATGGACTAATGGACGTTTGAGAGAAATGCGCCGATGGTCCAAATGATATTGCCATAGTAACATATTAAATTTTATCAAAGCTTTCGCAGGACATTATAAACTTTATTCATTACTTGTGACGACCCGCTCGGGCCCCGCGTCTCTCCTACCCGTTTATGCACACCTGGTACACAAACCTTCTTTTCAACTAGCTGACCCGGCAAACGTTGTTTTGCCATATAAATTATTTTTAGAGTTAGATCGTTTCTAGGACATTGCAAAATTACTATATTTTTCTAAAATAAAAGATTTTCTCGAAAATAAACCGTACATAACGTAGCCTAAGTTACTCCTTATTACATCAGCTACCTGCCAATAAAAGTCCCGTCAAAATCGGTCCAGCCAAAAATTGTAAAAAAAAATTATTTTGGTGTACCGTACCAGACACTCCAATTTTATTTATATGTATAGATGTAACTCTTTTTTTTTTTTTTTTTTTTTATGGAATAGGAGGACAAACGAGCGTACGGGTCACCTGGTGTTAAGTGATCACCGCCGCCCACACTCTCCTGCAACACCAGAGGAATCACAAGAGCGTTGCCGGCCTTTAAGGAAGGTGTACGCGCTTTTCTTGAAGGTACCCATGTCGTATCGTCCCGGAAACACCGCACAAGGAAGCTCATTCCACAGGAAGAAAGCTCCTTGAAAACCGCACTGTGGAGGACCGCCACACATCCAGATGGTGGGAATGATATCGTAACTTGTGGCGTGTCGTGCGAAGGTGAAATTCGGCGGCAGGAATCAGGTTGAACAGCTCTTCGGAACACTCCCCGTGATAAATGCGGTAGAAGACACACAATGAAGCGACGTCTCTACGCAACGCCAAGTGATCCAGCCGTTCACAGAGTACTGGGTCCCCGACAATTCGAGCTGCTCTGCGTTGCACGCGGTCAAATGGATCGAGCTGATACTGGGGTGCGCCAGACCAGAGATGGCAGCAATACTCCATGTGAGGCCGGACCTGCGCTTTGTAGAGCGCTAGAATGTGGGCCGGCTTGAAGTATTGCCGTGCTCTATTTATGACGCCCAGTTTCTTTGAAGCCAGTTTGGCTTTGCCCTCCAGATGGCCACGGAATTGGCAATTGCTCGAGATTTCGAGACCCAGTATTCCGATACTAGGCGAGGCTTTAAGGGAAGTGTTCTCGAAGAGCGGTGATACGGCAAATGGGGTTTTTTTAGTGGTAAACGCGCAAACTTGAGTCTTCTGGGGGTTAAATTGGACAAGGTTCAACTTACCCCATTCCGCGACCTTCTCGAGAGAGGACTCGATAGAAGACACAAGTTTCACCCGGCACTGGTCGACGTTTTCCCGAGAGAGACCTGCATGGCCCGTGTATACGGCATCACCAGTGCTGTCGTCTGCATAGCAATGCATGTTGGCGGTGTCCAACATATCATTGATATGCAGAAAAAATAGCGTGGGAGATAGCACTCAGCCTTGGGGCACTCCAGCGTTCACGGGCTTGGGATTCGAGCAATAACCGTCGATAACGACCTGTATGCTGCGCCCAGTGAGGAAGCTGGAGGTCCACTTGCATAAGCTCTCGGGAAGCCCAAATGATGGAAGTTTTGCGAGGAGCGCCTTGTGCCATACACGATCAAAGGCCTTCGCTATATCCAGACCAACTGCCAGGCCTTCCCCCTTGCTTTCAATAGCCGCCGCTAATTCTATGGGTATTGTTAGAAATTGAAATGCTTTTGATCCGGACCATCTAGAAACTCAACTATTTTATTATTTGCTTATCTCATCAAGAACTTTCCAACGATGGGGTGTAACTTGTGCTTTATATTTCTATGTATATATTTCTTCTGTGCAGGTGTTTGTCACTAAACTCCTCCTAAACAGCTGGACCGATTTTAATGATATTTTCTAGTGTCTTCCACGTGGATTCGAGAATGGTTTAGATTCACACATCTCCTAAACGGCTGGCCCGATTTTGATGATTTTTTCTATGTTCTAGTTAATTTGAGAATGGTTTACATTCTCAATTCAGTCCATGTATAATTCTCCTGCTCATGTGTATGTTAGTGAACTCCTCCTAACGGTTGGTCCGATTTTTCACCGCAACAACCGACCGCTACAACCGCGTCTGTCTGGTCTGCTAGTATAATATAGATCTCACTCCACTCACTCTGATGAAGAACCTCCGAATAGTGCGGAACCAGTCCGTGCCTACACCGATGAACTTTGAGTAAAGCCATTAGGTATAAATAATAAATAGTTATTTATGCAACTGTTGTGTAATAAGGGGTATTAAAACACGAATGTGGGTGATAATAGTATCACATGAGTGTTTTAATACCTAATTATCAACAGTTGCATACAAGACTTTATTTACACCCAGAATATGAATCCTCTAAAAGATTCTGAAACAGCTTACTGCTAACATTAAAACAACCAGCCCTAGTAGTAACCTAATATCATCCCTTACTGATTATATACAAATAAACTAAGTATTAATGAAATAATTATTAATTTTAGTAGTAATTTACATTTTGTGTTATGCAATTATTAAAATTCACTTGAATATTATGTTATTTTGCAGCGTTTAAAATATCCGGCGGTGTGCTGTCAAAACTTGAATCGTTCATTTTTTCAAGAAAAATGGCGGGGTTTCGAATGACCTATTTTTTTTACGGCGCGCTATGTTCTGGTAGTGTGGAACGCGCGTAAACGAAAATTTTCTTTTTTTGAAATTCCTACGGATACCACGCATCGAGCAATAAGAATGTGGCTGTTTGTTGAAACTCTTTGTGCATGGAGGGATCGAAAAAAAAACCAAGGAGTGTTGTTATGAAATTCAGTACAACATTACAACACTCGTTTGGATGATGTAATGGTTATTACGACATTGGGTGTTTTTTTTTTGGTAATAAGCTAACTGTTTCAGAATCTTTAATAGAAGATTTTAAGCATGGGTGTAGATAAATATAGTAAACACATCCCAAAACAACCTAAAGCGACGAGTAATGTTCATTCCTGATCACATGACTTTGCGCCCGTCATCCTACGAATGAAGACACTTCGGTACAAGTGTTTAGCTGCAATATGGATAAAAAAAACCTTATGTCAATGGACATACATTTAGTCTTACATATTTTTTTATATCATTTAAATGTCTAGATAAACTATGACAGCAATTCACGCACACTAACAAAAGTGTCATACAAAACGCGAGTGTAAGACGTAAGCTACGTCATTTACATCAAAGTAATATCCATGGCCTGTTTTTATCGGTTGTCTAACAGCAAGAGACTAGACAATTTATACGGCTAGATAGACTGTAACATATATGAACATGTTGAAACAATTGCGGTGAATTGTTAGCCTCTTTTTTCAGCAACGCACGCACACTTAAACAAAGTGACCGCATACTAAAGTAATAAACCTGACCTGTTGTCATGCATTGTCTAACAGTAAGAGGCTCTATTTAGACGTGTTAATTATCTAAGCATTTAATCTAATTCTATTTCAAACTCATGTTGTTGAACTAGGAATAGAATTCAAAGCTAACTTTTTTTCCCATTATCAATATTATCACATTCCAAATCTTCATTTGATTGTTTTGTGCCAAGAAAGAATAAATGAATAATGGAGGATATTTTCTTTCCTGTTTTCGTTCATTCGTTTCTGGTAAGTACAGGGATAATGGTTGGTAAAATTCTATTTTTATATCATTTTGCTAGGGATCGATAATATTATTTCCTTTAAAGTTAAATTTATTATATATTTTATTTTATGAAATGCTCACATAATGCCTCTATTTATTTACGGTATGTGTGGATTGATGCATCTACTATACTCAATAACTCTTGTGTTTATAAGTATTAATTTACTTTTTTTTTCTTTTTTTTTGACTTACTCGTGTAAGCCTTTCAGTTTTTGACATTTGTGTATTTTTGTTGCGTCACTTTGCATATATTGTAATTGAAATGATGTGTTTTTTCCGTGAAATACATGAATAAAGTGTTTTTGAATTTTTGAATTTGAATTTATTTCAAATTCTAAGAAACTCCACATCGAAATGGAGCCATTAGGCTATTTAAATATTTAACAAAAAAGAAGAAGCTCGTTGAGTTTCTTGCGCCCGTTCTTACAGGTCTGAGGCTCATTTCCGAATAGTTTTTGACTTGCAATAAGTGATTTTATTTCCTATTTTGAATCTGTATATTTTGGTTTTTCACGATGTTGAATTTAATATTCATTCCCTTAAAGTTAGGTAACATCATTTTAAATCAATCTTTTTGAATGTTCTTAATCCTACTTATATTATAAATGTGAAAGTTTGTATGTCTGGATGTATGTTTGAACTTCTTTAACGAAAAATCTACTGAATAGATTTTGATGAAACTTTACAATAGTATAGCTTACACGCCAGAATAACAAATAGGCTATAATTTATAAAACTATAGTGTGAATTATACAAAATATAAAAGAAGTGTGATTGTTACTAATGAATACAACTAGCGCCATCTCTTATCAACTAGCAAGCACAAGATCAATACAATTTATATGGCAAAACAACGTTTGCCGGGTCAGCCGGGTCATTTATATGATCAATATGGATGTTTGTTTCCGAGCCATGGATGTTTATTTGTATTTATGTATGTTTAAGTAAGTATATTGTATTAAATATATCGTTGTCTCATACCCATAGTACAGGCTATGTCTAGTTTGGGGCAAGATAATTTGTGTAAAAGTGTGTCAATATTATTATTATTATCTGGTTTACTTTACATACTCGTAATTATACCATCAAATCTGACCATACGTTTGGGGTAATAAATAAAAGTGTATTTATTTTTATGGATAAATGTAATCTAATATAATAATCCCTTGCCATTAAAACATACTACTATCTCTCAATAATTCATTATCAATTAATTAATAATTAATAGAAATAGCTTACAAAAACTTATAAACACGCCTTGGTTGTAAAGATAATGACTGGAATTTTAAATCATCAATTCCTTCCATAAGGCAGATAAGACGCGAAAGAAAAAATTATGTAAATTAAAAAAAATCTTATTTTGCAAATTCAAAAATGGAATAATTTTATCAAATTAAATTATTGTAATCAGTCCTCGATAAATGTACGAAGTTTGAGCGAAATGTTACAAACAAACATACATACAGGTGAAGCTAATAAAAAGCATTTAATATGCAAAAAAAACATTGTTATCTAGCTCTTTAGTCATTTCAAATTGCATCAACATTCAAAGCTACATATAACACAGACAGCCACAGTGTTTGTAAACACAATAACAATAATTCAGTGGCAGGCGTTCGTGTAAGACCGCTGTCCCGATGTTACGCCATTACTGGCAATACGCCAGAGGCTACGTTGTTATTTTTTTTAATAAGAGCTTACTTTATTGTCGCTATTAATGAAACAATTACATAACTTTGGCTAGGTATTACATTCCTACAGCCCTAGTTATAAAATGTGTAAATGCTTCCCATTACTTTAACGAAATATTCACAGATTCTGCAACAGACTATTCTTTTTTTATATATTACGGAAGACTGATGGCTTTTTTTTAATAATATTGACACACTTTTTACACAAATTATCTTGCCCCAATTTAAGCATATATAGCCTGTGTTATGGGTTACAAGACAATGATATATTTAATACTTACATAAACATACATAAATACATTTAAACATCCATGACTCGGAAACAAACATCCATATTCATCATATAAATGCTTGAGCCTACCGGGATTCGAACCCGGGACCTCTAGCTTAGTAGGCAGGATCGCTAACCACTCGGCTATACAGGTCGGTATTATGTTTATTTTTTATTTTATACAGATCTTTCTTAAGAAAAAATAAAAATTGTTATATTTTAGAATAAATGAGTATTTAAAAAAATCGTTTTATTTGTTAGTTATTGTTTTTCTCTTCAGCCGAAAGAAAATTGTATGGTTTTACAATCACCTTTTTAAGTTAGTTTTAAAACTTTTGCATGCGTTGGTTACCATATTTTCATAATGTACTTTCATTCCTTTTATGAATAGATGTTTAGTATCTAGACTTTATGTTTATACTAGCTGACCCAACAGACGTTGTTCTGTGGATAATAAAAAAATACTGTATGTACTAAATTATGTATTTGCCCAATAATGTTTCATAACATCAAGAATTATTTCGTAACATATTATGCTCCTTGTTGTTAATGAAATTGTGTCACAGCAGAACTGTCAAACCGTGCGTCAATAATTTCTCTTACAGAAAGTATGACCGTAAAAAACTAATATTGGAAATAAAAATAATTATGGGTCCCAAATCGAAATGAAAACTATCCATCCTATCTATCTATCAAGTTGGACCAAACCGCAGTCCATGAAGTAATCCCATCCAAATCCGTTCATTAGTTTAGGAGTCCATCGCGGACAAACAACGTGTCACGTAATTTATATATATTAAGATACTGAACGATAGGAAATTTATTCTAGTTCTAATTCGAAAATAATACTTTGTAGAATTTATATAAAACAAATTAATTCATAACTACAAAATCAGTCTCGAAAGAGGGATCGGATCAAGTGTGACACATTATGTCACATTGGTATTGTGTGTATTGTCGAAAAATGATGATGGTCTCCAATGGTAACAGACAGGGTAACAAAATAACATCTAATATATAAAATTCTCGTGTCATGGTGTTAAACTTTGAACTCCTCCGAAAAGGCTTGACCGATTCTCATGAAATTTTGAGTGCATGTTGGGTAGGTCTGAGAATCGGACAACATCTATTTTACATCCCCCTAAACGTTAAGGGTGGTCCACACGATTTTTTTTTTAATTTTTTTGACTATTTTTTTTAAATTTGTTTGATTATGAGTCAGCATTAAAAATACATATAACTTCAAATTTTCACCCATCTACGATCAACAGTTACGTTTGCTGGGTCAGCTAGTATTATATTATATACATAAAGCACTACGCATATATGGACTAATAAAATTATTTATTTCGTTCAACAAAGGATCATAATATGTTAGTAACAAAGTAACTTAAAACCTATTGTGAGTACAAGATATTTTTAAATCTTAGCCTTCTTCCTCCGTAATATAATAAAAATCATAAAATAATAAAAATCGTAATGTAATAATAATAATCTCTTGCAGAATCTGTGAATATTTCGTTAAAGTAATGGGAAGCATTTACACATTTTATAACTAGGACTGTAGGAATGTAATACCTAGCCAAAGTTATGTAATTGTTTCATTAATAGCGACAATAAAGTAAGCTCTTATTAAAAAAAGAACAACGTAGCCTCTGGCGTATTGCCAGTAATGGCGTAACATCGGGACAGCGGTCTTACACGAACGCCTGCCACTGAATTATTGTTATTGTGTTTAGAAACACTGCCGCTGCCTGTGTTTCTATTCTTAACCCCTTTGCATTTTGTAATTACAAAAATTAAAAATTCTTTGTCGTTTTCAGTGGCTTATTAACTAATTCAATATGGTATAAATTCTGTAGAATTATTATTGTTATAATTTGTTTTGTGTGTGATAATAAAGTTTTTATTGTTTGCTTTGC
This sequence comes from Leptidea sinapis, assembly GCF_905404315.1. Classification (NCBI taxonomy): domain Eukaryota; kingdom Metazoa; phylum Arthropoda; class Insecta; order Lepidoptera; family Pieridae; genus Leptidea; species Leptidea sinapis. The sequence goes on along the minus strand of NC_066288.1, from coordinate 3,858,656 downwards.
TTATCGTTACAGAAGACGAATAATTGTGCTACGAAGTGATGCTCGTAAGGGCTACGTTTGAAAGAAATACTCAAAACCCCGGTCAAACTCCGCTATGTTAAGGCGAAGAGTTAGCAGAAAACACGCAAACATGGTGTTTTTAGACAAGTTTTATGGTGAAAGTATAGCATTTGGAGCTATGAACACTACTTAATCCTGTTACACATATCCTTAAGTCTTATTTGTAGGTTGCTAATGCTTGCTGGTGGTTATAGTTAACACTGCCGAGTCTTTTTGAACTACCACTTTTCTTTGAAGTTAAACAAGTTTGTTGGCATGGCGTGACGCATTTTTTTGGTACTTCTCTCAGAAAAGTTATTCATATAGCTTGTAATTTTTTGTGTAAGTTCAATTATTCAGATTAGTAGTGAATAACGAGGATTGTAAGCATATAAAATGTTTTCCACGCAAGAATTTTGAAAATATTGGCTTTGTTACATAGATGGCGGGCCGGCAGCCGTGATCTCATATCGCTCAAGGTCGCTGGCATTTAGTGTCGCCTTAAATGTGTGGGTTGTCTTAACCTTTGATATCTTCTTAAGTATTCATTAGAATGAATTAATGTAAAACAACTATTACAACAGAGTGTAAATAGCATCGCAAGTTGCGTTTGTGACTTTTAATTAAAGTTTTAATGAAAGAAATGTTTACACTGAGTCAACCGTGACAGATAGATAAATGTCATTGCAGAGGTTTTCTTACGTTTTTTAGTAGAGCTGGCATGTAAATTTATCTTACGTCGACTTGGTTTGAAAATGCTGTTTTCTTTCTAATAATTAATATAGATGTAATACTGTTTTTTACTATATGTATATATCGTAGGTATATTATAATAACAATAATAATAATATTGACACACTTTTTACACAAATTATCTTGCCCCAAGTTAAGCATTTATAACCTGTGTTATGTGTTACAAGACAATGATATATTTAATACAATATACTTACTTAAACATACATAAATTCATATAAACATAAATTTAAACATCCATGACTCGGAAACAAACATTCATATTCATCATATAAATGCTTGCACCTACCGGGATTCGGACCCGCGACCTTTAGCTTTGTAGGTAGGATCGCTAACCACTCGCGATATTATAATTTCACTTGTGATATTATAATAAAACGGTAAATTGTCAATCGACTTTATCTTACAATTTAACACTATAGTTATATTATAATTAAAATAGGTATATTACAAATGAAGTTAGCAGTGTGAGACGTCGAGCTTTCTGATCGGTAAATTTTTTTTTTCATAAGCAATTTGCAAAGCAATAATATTAAACATTGCAGCGTGTCTCCAATTTTCCATCGGAAATTATTGTTGAAATAGTGGTCTCAAAGGGATGGGATGGTCCCATTGACCAGCAACGTATCCCTTGACCTCTGGTGTTGAGGATGTCCATGAGCGTTTTCCTCACCACCATCAATGACGTGAGGCACTTGCCCGTTTGTCCCCTCTTATGTTTAAAAAAATCTTTAGTAGATATGATACATATGATAAGGTAAGCGACAACTACGACACAGCACTAAACTGAATGAAAAATGGAATAAATTTATCAAAATAATGCAATGTCTTCGGTCCTCGATATATCTACTAAGTTTGAACGAAATCTGTCCGTTCAAAGTGTGTACAAACATATATACATACAGCTGAAGCTAAAATAAAGCGTGTAAAAGAACATAAATTAAAAACTTGTGCTAATAAATAGTAATACATTGATAAATTCGTTTGAAAAAAAAAACTTTACTGAATATCAACACTTTTCTCACATAATATTTCAAAACAAAACCGATACATTGAAACTATGTATTTACATGTGACAGACACATGTTCAAAAAATTTTGTGTAGTTCCCTAGTATGATAGCGCGTAGAGTATGGCTGGCCGCCATTTTAGTGACGTCGTAAACGTGAACATAATTTTAAAAAACTAAGGCAAAGCAATTATTTGTTAATAAAGCTCGAAATTAATTAATAGGTACTCGTAACGATGAGAATACTTCGCTCCTTCATCTTATAGAGATATATATCATGTAAATTAATTGCTCGTTCCCATCCGAACATTAATGAAGTGATGATACGGTGATAAGTAATAAAGATTGGAATATAATTTGGTTTATGAGGCAAGTATCTAATTTAAATTTATAATTTTATACTTTACCTTTCCTTTATGCGACCACGCACCCGAAGACGGAGTGTTGGTAGGATTGACCGACGATCTGGTCAAGATCTGCGGAATACGTTGGATGAGGGTAGCGCAGAACTGATCGTTGTGGAGATCTTTGGGGGAGATCTTCTGCTGATGATGATGTTGATAAACTTAATAATAATAAAAATGAAGATTTTGGCTAGTATTATTATTATGTCTGCACGACTAATATCATTTGAATCTAATTCGAGCTAAGTAACATTAAGATATTTGATATTATAAACCAGTTATATTTATATTATTACCAAACGTGTTTTAAATTTTTGCATCAGACATTTACCTTTCATCAATATTGCGGAAATATTTAATAATTTTGTTGTGTATCCAGAATTTAAACCTCTCTAATTTCCTTCTGTGAGTCCCCGAGAACCTTGGAAACCATATTCATAGTGCTGCAATATCTTTACAAGGCTTAGATTTCAGAAGTAGGTAATCACAACTTTGTTCTCTTTTACCCCAAGAACTATAAAAACAATATTCATATAGAATCTTGAATTCGTTGTTTATTTACAACAGAACCTTGAACAAAACCATATTGTAGAAATCATAGTCGCTTTGTAGCAATCTAGTATATTAATAACCCATCCCAAATAAGTCCTTTGAAACCCTGAAAACCTTAAAACGAGATCATCCATATAACATACTACATAGGTATATTTTTCGCTGCGGCCATCTCATATTTTGCAAATGACCCTAATTCATTTTATGGAAATCCGAGATTTTGGGACAGCGCACCGATTGGAAACTGTTAGGTGACCAATTTTGGTTTGACAATATGTGCGTTAGCTAGTGGTTTAATAATCAACATACTAAGGAGCTTGTGTGAAGCGTGGCTGATTTTGTACGACTTGTCCAACGAAATCGTTTACAACAACAATAGATTGGCTATCCTTTTCTATCTCGCTGTCTCCTTTAGATATGTTCGTCTCTCTCGCTCGCTTTGTTCATCTCCACATACGCACATGGACATCATTCAGTGCGTGTGTCTTGAGAAACCTATGATTCACTCCCATCGTATGTTATAATCACTAAAGCTTATAATGTGTATCATATCAAAATATAATATATTAATCCGGAATCACTACAAAATACGTATTAAACATGAATACGTATAGGAAAATAAGGTATGAGACGAGCAGGACGTTCAGCTGATGGTAATTGATAGGCCCTACTCATTACAATTCAGTGCCGTTTAGAATTCTTGAAAGACCCAAAAATTCTGATCGGCACTATAACTGCGCTTGTCACATTGAGACAAGATGTTAAGTCTCATTTTCCCAGTAATTTCACTAACTACGGCGCCCTTCAGACCGAAAGCCAGTAATGCTGACACATTTCTGCTCCATGGCAGAAATAGGCGCCGTTGTGGTACCCATAATCTAGCCGTCATCCTGTGTAAAGCAGCCTCCCACTGGTAAATTATATATGTTGAATCCTTTTAGGTTGTTAAATAAAAGAAATAATCTATATCTATTATTTTATTACTAGAGTCTCATATTAAAAGTCTTGTCCGTACAATCTTTTATCTATATAGGTATCATCACCTTTGGCCTTAGTATTTACACAAATAAATAAGTTATCAATGTATTACAAATCCAAAACCAGACAACAATAATTTAAATAATCTATAATATCACATCGTGGAACTTGTATAAGAATACTTTTCCTGTATTTGGTATCGTGCAATATATAAATATTACATGGAATTATTGGGTTTTATCATTCGTATCAATTATTTCTTCGTATCCCCATTCTTCGTGCGAGCCATCACCTGTTCTCTTAACTCGTTTCTCTATGACCTCAGAGGATACAGTCTTGAGATCATAAGCCCAACCAATCTTTGCCATCGTATCAATAAATAATTTAGTAAGGTTCAGAGAATAGTTTCCCAACTCGGCAGTTTTATAGTCCCAAGGGAAAACGTGATGGTAGTTGTGGAAGCCCTCACCTAAAACGACCAGCGACACTGATTTTGTTTCGACTGGGTTGATGTTTTTGTCGTACGGTTTGCTCCCCCACTTATGGGCTGCAGAGTTGACCAGCCACGTAACGTTCAGTACGTAGACATATCGGAATACTGCACAAACGAAGTACGCATTCCAGATGGACTCTCCCCATAATGTCGGAATGTAGGTGGGCAGAATGAAACACGCCAGTGGCATAAGAATCAAGTAGTGCCTGAAACAATATATTGTAAATTACGCGACTGTAAATTAAATTCCCTTGTCAAACAACGAGAGGAATTTCTAATATATTGCTTTTTCAAAGTATGCGAAAATAAACATCTTGTACGCGATGGAATGGTTGTTAATATAGACAAGAGAATTAGTATGTATGTATATATTGAAAAGAGCGCAAAAAAAAAGAATGCTGGGAGAGTTTCTTGCGCCGCTTCTTCTCTCTCAGAGCGCCATTTGTTTCCGAAGTGGTAGTAGTCTCTAGTAGTATAAGAAATGACATCAAAAAGAATTCTAAAGGAATCAATTTTGAGAAAATAAATGCCTCTTATGCCTTTTATTGGCATCAACACATTCACAAATATTCCCGAGCAACGTATTCTGGTAGACTAATATTCGGATTGCAATCGGATTAATTACTAATACCACAGAGGATATGGATTAAATACAACAGAATATCAATAAGATTATAATAAAGTATATGGAGAATACTTTGTCATCCTATTAAAGCTATTGAAAGTTGCATGAGAACTACCTTCTTAAAAATCTATACAAAATCTTATATATTTTTACTAATTGTTCTTGAAGTTTACTAAAAACTGTATAGGAGGGCTCAATAGTAATATTCAAATTCAAATATTTTTATTCAAAATAGGATGTGACATAGCTTTTTGAAAGTCTAAAACTACCGCCCATTCCAAAGAGAATGCCTCAGACCTGAGCAGAATGGGCGCTACAAACTATACTCTTTTTTTACAATTCTTTTGAATATCGTAATACTGTAGTTTTGAACATTTTCTGGGATCTTGTTGTAAAAGCATATACATCGCCCCACAAAAGACTTACTAACCCGACTTAGCCGAGCGGTAGGCATAACAAGTTTATGTTTGTTCCTCGTGTTAACATTATGATTGTCACATTTTCTAGCAAATTACTCAATATGCTTATGACCATAATATAGAACATTATCAAGAATATATTCAGAAGCAAAAGTCAAAATTTCTTTAAATTTTTCTATTAATGATTCTTTAATAACTTTTAGAATATACTTGAACAGGACAACAGACGTTGTAATTCCTCTGGTGTTGATTGAGAGTGTGAGCGGCGGTAATTACTTATTAGTGGATGTACTTTTAAAAAAAAAATGATGCGATCAGTGCGAATGTTCACCTAACCACCAAGTGAGCCTCGTGCGTCCATTCTCAACGCGTTGCCCCCGGTTCAATCTCGCCCGCCACTTATCATATTCAAATTCAAATATTTTTATTCAAAGTAGGATTCAAAATCACTTATTGAACGTCAATTCATCCATTCAAAATAGACTGCCTTCAGAGCTGAGTAGAATAAGCTATTAATAGGCTAGTTTCATTTGTCAAAATGAAATTGTGAAAGTTTGTTATTTATTGTGTTTTTATCACAAGAAATACGAATTCAATACTAATTTGTTACAAAAACATGAGATGTATTTATATTTTCCAAAATAAAATCAAAGCTTTATATGTGTATGTCACGTGACCGAAAACGCCGACCGCCATTTTGTGACGTCACTATAGCAGAAACAATATATTTTTAGCAACACACCATTGATACAGTCTATGAAAGAACATTTTTATTTTTATTTAAATCAATTGGATTGCACTGTACATTCAACGTTTCTTTGTTTATGTTATTATGACGTCACGATTATGGTGGCTCCGTTTTTGGCGCGACTATTTATCGTTTAAGTTTAAAACAACTTTTCCTGGCATAAAGTGTAATTATTTTGAGAAATTAAAAGTACCAGTTGGTTATCATATCTTTACGATCATTTTTTAATATATTAAAATAAATCAGAGAATACCCTATTATGTTGAAGGTTTTCAATTTTGTTATTGATTTTTTTTTATTCATTTGTAAATCTTTCAGCGATACAATTGAATTAAATATTAGATACACTATTAATCTTACACTAACCATAATTAATTAATCACAACTTTAACAATAAAAATTTGTAAATTTAATACAAACAGCTGAAAAATACAAAAATAAAACGTAAAATATTATAGCTGTGAAGATTTTATATGAATGTTATCACAAGAAATAAACGAAAAACTAAAGAAATTATAGTTTTACATAAGTAGTGCTTCTAATAATTAATTAAAATGATTAACATTATTTTAGTTGTCACTAGCATTAAACTAGGCCGCGCCTGTATTTATTAGCTTTATAATATCGGTGACGCTCTTGTGACTGCTCTGGAGGTCTACTCGCACAATCGACAACGATATATTCGGAACGATACGACAAAACTCCGGATATATCGCACTTACCCTACTCTAACAAATGTTCGTATTCCATATCCTTTATCGTAACAACATCGTAACCATAGACTAATATTATGATTTTTTTACGATGTTAGAGCGAATGAATTATGCGCAAACCTAAATATTATCTGGGCTATGTCGCTGTTAAGTGTCAAAAGTCAAAACATAGCTTAGACGCTAAGGATCATGACAGACTCTGCACCACCAATTTAGTATCATTTACACATAATGTAAATATTAAAAAAATACGTAATGAATATAATATGACCATTTAAAATTGAATAAATAATACAAAACTTGCGGATAATAAAATATAAAAAAAAGTTCATAACTCAACCCTTCTCGTCGACTTCCTATTTCTCAGGCGGCCATTTGCTTTACTTTCTACGCATAAGCGATCAACAAAATGACTTAAATTACTTGGAAGTAAAAAAATCCTATTGAATAGTAAATCACAGATAATTATTTTAATAATATTTATTAAGTATGTATATTGTATGGCAAATATATCTATACAACTTTAAACGATAATAGCAACGACAGCCTAGTAGGTGTCGTTGAGATTATCGTAAAAGTGACGTGTGAGTATTTGCCAAATTCGAATATTCGTCTCTGACATTTTCAACTAAGAGTAGGGTTAGGACCGATAATATCGAAAAATGTTTCGTTCTTTAAATCATCGTTTCGACATTGAATACGATGTAACTAAGAGTAGAATTCGACACGACTAATGCCACGATATATCGAATATCGATTTTAGGAGTAGGCCCCCTGGTTTTATAAAACCAACCACCATTACCAAGACTCAAACGTGCTGATTAAATACCTTCAAGTGACCAATGCATTCTCGCTTGTCGCACTCTTCCTATTTTTTTTCATACTACCGTGAATTTATTTTGAGCAAACTGCGTTTTATTGAAGACTTACTTCTTTTGGAATCTTAATACAGGATCAGCTCGTAGGTCATCCAATTCGATTGTAGGTCCCTTAGCTTTGATCTCGGGGTGTTTTCTGACCAGCAACCAGCCAATATGGGAGAAGAAGAAGCCTCGAGTGGCGTTGTGTGGATCTGCGTCAGTTTCCGAGTATTTGTGATGCATTCGATGGTCGCGAGCCCAATCTAGTACGGAATCCTGCAAAAAGATTAGAATTTTATTATTTTTTGTATTAGAGGGCTCTTTATTGGCTCACAATTTGATGAACCACAGTAATAGACATTTGATGCGAGAAAACACTCTTGCTATCAACATTTTGTAGGCGCTAAATGTCCGTTTTGTTTACACATCAATAAACTTGTTATAATATAAAGTTGTGATGTATGTGTTTTTATGAAACTAAGGGACGAGACGAGCAAAACGATCAGCTGATAGTAATTGATACGCCCTGTCCATTGCAATGCAGTCCCACTCAGGATTATTGAAAAACGCAAATATTCTGAGCAGTACTACAATTGAGCTCGTCACCTTGAGACATTAAGTCTGTTGTGTGTTAAGTGAGATGTTGTCTCATTTTCCCAGCAATTTCACTAGGTACGGCGTCCTTCAGACCGAAACACAGTATTGCTTACACATTAAATCACGACAGAAATAGGCGCCGTTGTGGTACCCATAATCCAGCCGGCATCATGTGCAAAGGAGCCTCCCACTGGTTTGATGTGTGTTACCGACGGTGAGCTCTTGTATTTAATATATAACCTGAGTAATATAATACCGGAGCCGTCCAAGTAATGTATGAAATATTATTTGTTACTTTGCCTAGGTTACCATAAGAGCTAGAATCATAACAATATGATCACTTTAAAATTACAAAAAACGTAAAACTTTTAATAATTTATCCTGTTCCTTCAAGATAAAATGAATTAAGTAATTCGAAATTTTAATATTTAAAGCTTTTATAATATTGGATTACATTAGTTCTATAAATGACGCGATTCTTATTTACACTTATAAGGGTGGCGCGAAATGATTTATGGTATGAATTTAAAAGGATTTGAAATTTTTTGAGAGCGCTTTTGCACTACGTCCGATCCTTACCCGAGAAAAAAACAGGTCAAGAAATCTCGGACTGAATTCGGATATTGCTTACGCACTAGTCCGATCTCTTATCCAATTCCAAGCAATTCAGGGGCCACTTTTTGGCATGCGGCATTTTAGGCGAAACCACACCAGAGCATTCACGTCGTTGATCATAAATCCTTTCAGTCGACGACAACTTCTGGCAATGCTATTATACGTACGAAGGCGCAGAAGAAGTAAAGAATTCTGGGTGCAAATCTCTTGGTCGACCGACGATAAAAGGAGCTTTTTTCAATCACCACGCAGTGTTACGTCAATACGACAGAAAATTTTATAATTACTACCGAATGAGTGTGTCCACTTTCGATTTTATTTTACATCACATAATAGATCTATCATAAAATATTCTAACATATATTCTAACATCGTTCATAAAATATTGTTTTTCAAATTTTATTTGTGTATTAATCCTAGAAATGAGGGTTATCACTTTAAAAAAAATATAACATATTGTTTAGATTTACAAGAGCGACATCTCAAGTAAATTTCCTAATATGCAAATATTGGGTTTGAGCAGGTTATCAACTGTAAAGTAGATCCTGTAGATAAAGCCACAACCTGATAGTTTAACAAAGCAAACAGAATTTTATAACGAGGCGGTACTCGAACGGTTAGCTCAGTTGGTTAGAGCACCGGCACGGAACGCTGGAGGTCGTGGGTACGAATCCCGCATAGTTCATAAAATTTTGTTTTTCAAATTTTATTTGTGTTCAAATATTAAGCTGAATAATCCAGCCGCAGAGGTGAAGCGTAGGACACAATAATTGTTATAAATTAAATGCATATTTTTCTCATAACATCTATAACTATAACTTTGTAATCAAAATAGTGATTGACAACAAGGTGCGACGATAACAGTAATTCAAGGCATATCAGAATAATATTGCCGCTTATTTTAAAACAGATAATATTATCTATCTCGTGTGCATTTGTTTTTCGATTACCCAAAAATACAACAACACGATTTAATGAACTTTAGTGTCGATGTTATATTTACCAGTAATAATCGTTGCTATGATAACAATATGTATTATATTTGATAGAGGCTTTTAGAATATTAAAGTCTTAAATTAAGGATTGATCTCCGCTCCGCTTCCACTAGATATCGCAGGCGTAGTCGCAAAGTGCGGCAGCCTTTACTACGCCCAAATGGACGAGGCAGTCTCGAACAATGTGTGACGTTGATGTACCACATGTTCAGTTAAACTTTGCTAATAATTGAAAGGTTGCGTAGTAAAACATTGTAAAAGAATACTACAAGAAATAATAAAGACATTGGGATCTGAAATTTATTAATTTCAATGCAAAATAACACGAAGCTTATGTATCGAATTTTGAAAGATACCATTGAGTGTCAAGATGCTACAATAAAGAAGCTATTGTTCTAAGGTAGTGTAGTATCTAGCTGATGTAGAGCAGCGGAAACCAATCCTTAATCTAAGTGATAGCTGGCTCTTAGAATATTAAAGATCTGGCTCATGAAAGCTGGCCCAAAGAAAAGAAAATAATGAAGACTTATGTTCAGATGAAGAAAGTAGCGGCCTCCATGATGATTCCAGTAAATATGATAAAAGTGCAGTTTTTAATATACAAACATTGATATAGTTTAATTGGAAAATTTATTGAATTAGGCGTTACTTTGCGGAAATCCATAATTATACAAATGATTTAAGTTTTCTTTAGTGTTAATTCCGCCAATATTTGTTTTTAAAACAATTCGACACGACGAATTGTTTTAAAAACAAATATTGGCGGAATTAGCAATAAAGAAAACTTAAATTATTTGTATAGTTTAATTGGAACAAATCTAAAAGTAAACGGCTTGTTTTCGTTTTAGACCCACACTGCTATATTTTATCCATTAAATAGAGAAGAATTTGCAGGATATATATTTGGTCTGCATCTTACGGGTATATTATTTATACATACATAATAGCTTTTAGGGTAAATGTATACACTTCTATAATAAAGTCTCAGCCATTGTTCAGGCATTGTCTATAAATAAATTTAAATGTTTTATAAAAAAATGGCTCTGTCGTAAATCCTATTACTCCACTGCTGAATATCTAAATGATCGGACAGCCTGGGACTAGATTGTGATTATTTTATAGCGATAGAAATGACTGTACATTATTGTATATTTTTATTGAAAAGAGCGCAAAAAAAGAATGCTGGGAGAGTTTCTTGCGCCCCTTCTTCTCTCAGAGCGCCATTTGTTTCCGAAGCGGTAGTAGTGTCTAGTATATTAGAAATAACATCAAAAAGAATTCTAAAGGAATCAATTTTGAGAAAATAAATGCCTTTTATGCCTTTTTATTACAAAACTTACTTGATTATTCAACGTTAATAAATTGCCTACAATTAAGAAGACTTCATTAGCTGGCAGCCCATAAACTACACTAACGCCCCCCTGTCAATGTCATTCAAATGCCAAAATAATCTTATTATTCATTTATCGTTTGACAAAAGTACGCGATCATTCGTATTGTGACTGATCACAGAGAAAGTATTCGCTCACGTTCCGCATGCACAGATAAGCAATTATTGTCTGTACAAGTTCAAAGATAATTTATGTCAGAGGTCGTAATGCTGCATGAAAATTTTACATAACAAGCCGTGCATTTTATCTTTGGATGGAATTATTTACTTACTGACTTGTTTATAATTAAAAATTATAGTCGGTGGTCGAAGGTTAAGCTCCATTATCTGATAACAATATATTACATATTATGTTTCATACACTTCACTTCCTAATATACACTTTAAATCTATGAGCCCTTTGGTATAGTGGTTACGAATACTTATCGAGCAACGGGTGACTGTTGGATCCTTGTTGGAAACATCCAATAATTTGCCATTGTATGTTTCATAATTGCAGTCAACTCTGGGAAGAAGGAGGTCTAATAAATAAAATTCTCTCGTAGAAACAAACACTTTTAATGCGGTGTGGGTGGCCCAGTGCAGCGTATTGGTGCAGTCATCTTTTTATTTATGCGTCAACGAGGACGACCACTTAATTTTAATTAAACTTATCTTAACTTTTTGTTTATATAAAACACTTTTAAAGGATTAAAACGCGTGTAATTGTAACGGTTTTTACATTAGATGTTTGCGTAAAAGTTACATTTTTATCTGTGAAGTGAGATGAAGTGAGTCAAAGATAGTATTTGTCACAGTTGTCATTATTGGCAAATACTATCTTTGACTCACTTCATCTGCAGTCCCCCTGAAAACGAGATCTGGAAAGGTCTTGAAACGTCGGGTTAAGTAAAATAAAAATGTAACTTTTACACAAATAAAAATGTAAGAACCTTTACAATTAGACGCGTTTTAATCCTTTAAAAGTGTTTTATTTAAATGTGTAACACTCGCGTTAATAAAAGAAAATTAACTTTTGTGACAACCCTACCAAAATAGGTAACAATTTTGCCCGCTCTTAAGAAGCTTTCCCTCTGTACCTATTATCTGTACGTATTCTTATATAATATGTATGCCATATATTTCCCTTTGTATTGTGAATGTGAATGAATTACTACGTGATCAAACCACGTTTGTATGGATTTAATCTATTTATTTCCAATGTTTCTCCTCAAGTGAATAAAAGGCATAAAAGGCATTTTTTTTCTCAAAATTGATTCAGTTGGAATTCTTTTTGATGTTATTTCTAATATACTAGACACTACTACCACTTCGGAAACAAATGGCGCTCTGAGAGAAGAAGGGGCGCAAGTAACTCTCCCAGCATTCTTTTTTTTGCGGTCTTTTAAATAAAAAATAAAACATTCTACTGTGATTGCTATTGCTATAAAATAAACATAATCTAGTCCCAGGCTCTCGGATCACTAATCAGCTGTAGAGTAATAGGATTTACGACAGAGCAATTTTTAAAATATTTAAATTTATTTATTAATAATGCCTGAACAGCTATTATGTATCTTACGAGTATGAAGCCTACTAGAATTAGTTTCAGGCATTTCTAGTGTTATAATAATGAAAATGACAATTAAGAGCAAAAAGGTGATGATTTCTGTGAATTTTCATAAAATATGTACTGAATATGAACAGTAATAATATTTATTTCTATATATTTTTCTTTGAGAGACTGTCTAGAATCAAGCTGAATAAGCTTAGCATTTTAACGAATATTCACAAAAAAAAAATTGATGCAATTCAATACACTCACTTGGAAAGCAATAGTGTTGAAAACGGTGAGCATTATGCGGAGTGGGAGCTTGGCTTTGTAGGATTTGTGGGCCCAGAGCCTATGAGCACCTGCAGTTATTCCTAAGCCTGAAGCGAGGTACAGTGCCACAGCTGTAAAATAAAAATGAAGATTAAATTATACCGCTTATTGAGCATACAGCGGCAAACAAGGTGTTTTTAGACAAGTTTTTTGGTGAAAATATAGCATTTCGAGCTATGAACACTTTTTAATCCTGTTACACATATCCTTAAGTCTTATTTGTAGGTTGCTAATGCTTGCTGTTGGTTGTAGTTAACACTCCAGAGCCTTTTTGAACTACCACTTTTCCTTGCAGTTAAACAAGTTTTTTGGCTTGGCATGACGCATTATTTTAGTACAACTCTCAGAAAAGTTATTCTTATAGCTTGTACTTTTTTGTGTATGTATATTTATTCACATTAGTAATGAATGACGAAGATCGTAAGCATATAAACTGTTTTCCACGCAAGAATTTTGAAAATATTGGCTTTGTTACATAGATGGCGGGCCGGAAGCCGTGAACTCATATCGCTCAAGGTCGCTGGCATTTAGTGTCGCCTTAAGCAATCAGAGCGGAGCTAGGTTACTTCTCTTGCACAAGATTGTTTTAATTCATCATTAGAAACATTTTTAATTTATTACAAAAATGATACAATTCTCTTTACAAAAATAACAAAACTATGTCATGTTACATAGTATTGGTAAACGGTAAATAATTTTTTATACAATTTTGATCTAGTTTGAATGATTAACATGGCTCAAACTGTAAAAGTTAGTGGTACGAGTACTTTGGTGACTTTTTTCGCAATGTCTATTAAAGAAAGAAATGTAAAGAAAAATGAAATAAGTAACAAATTTAAAAGGCTTATTACAAAAAAGGGGAGATATAACATGATACTATCTGTAGATGACACACACTGTAGACACCCTTCCCGTCAAGAGGAAAATTTAGGCAATAAACAGTCGGGTTTCAGTTTATCAAATAATAAAATTAATTTTGTAATATGTTTTAAAGTGAAACTTATATTACGTCGTCTCAAACTTTTTCGTCTGTGTGTTGCACGTCGCGTGACGGTCGGGCGGTACTTATAGTTCGCAGCAGCTGACCGTGTAGTGTATAGACTATTACTCATTTGTGCCATTCACCGCAGTGCATTCCACGCTATTTTCTTTGATTTTGTCAGTGTTTTATGTAAATATTATTCCGAAAAAATTTATTTAAATATCTATAATGTGAAAAAAATTTCATTTTTACTGTAGTTTGTTAAAGTCAAAGTCAAAAAATCTTTATTCACTGTAAAACTTTATAAGTTATTTAGTGCAAGTCAGGATGAAGTACAAAAGTTACAATAGCATTCAAATGAGTATAACAATATTCATTAACAAAATTTAGAACATTAATTCCAACTATCTTTATCATTCAAATAATCTTTTACACTATAATACGCCTTAGATGTTAATTTATTTTTTACGATACATTTAAATTTTTTAATAGGTAACATTTTAATTTAATTTTGGAGTTTGTTATAAAATACAACACAATCCACTTTAAAAGATGTAGCAATTTTACGGAGCCTAGTAGATGGAATTGCGAGTTTATGTTTGTTTCGAGTATTGACACTGTGTACATCACTTTTCTTTTTAAATTGGCTAATATTTTTATGGGCGTATTGGAGGTTCTCGTAAATGTACTGGCAGTGTACTGTCATAATATTTATTTCACTAAACTTTTCTCTCAATGAATCCCTTGAACGCATTTTATAAACTGCTCGAATTGCTCTTTTCTGCTGCACAAATATGTTTTCAATATCTGCAGCCCTACCCCACAATATAATTCCGTAAGACATGACACTATGAAAGTAGCTGAAATATACAAGTCTAGCCGTTTCAACATCTGTCAGCTGCCTAATTTTTTTATCGCAAATACTGCAGAGCTAAGTCGATTACATAAGTATTTTATGTGAGCACCCCATTGTAGCTTAAAGTCTAATGTAATGCCTAGGAATGTTGTCGTTTCTACTACATCAAGTTTGTCATTATTAATTTTTATAGGTGTTGGTTGGTGCTTTATATTTGGAAGTGTAAACCTTATACATTTTGTTTTCCTTTCGTTAAAAAGTAAGTTATTAACATTAAACCAATTTACTACTTCAACAATGTCGTCGCCAACCTGACAGAAAGTTTTTTGCTGGTGTTTTATTTTAAATAACAAAGATGTATCGTCAGCAAGCAGAATAATATCATGTTTATTTTGAATAAGGTATGGTAAATCATTGACGTAAACCAGGAACAAAAAAGGACCCAAGATTGAGCCCTGCGGTACACCCATCGATATGATAGAGCCAGTTGATCTTTTTCCATTAACGTCTACTCTTTGAATCCTATTACACAAGCATGATTTTATTAAATCTAGTGAAACATCCTTAACCCCATAGTGGTGAAATTTTTGAAGAAAGGTTTCATGATGGACGCAGTCGAATGCCTTGGATAAATCACAAAACACTCCTAACGCGTCACATGAATCCTCCCAAGCATCCAAAATATTTCTTATTAACTCGATACTAGCATCTGTGGTTGAAAGACCTTGAGTAAAACCATATTGTTTATTATGCATGAGGTTATTATTGTAAAAATGGTTAATTAATTGCGTTAACATAATTTTTTCGAAAATCTTGCTAAAGGTTGGTAGTACTGATATGGGTCTAAAATTGGTGGGGTCAGCTTTATCTCCCGACTTAAATAGAGGAGTGATCTTGCAGTTTCATAAAACCACGCAATCCATTTTTTTATCTATTCTTCATTATTATAATTAAACTCAGATGTAGACATAACCAACTGACGTCAAACTAATGAATAAAATGGCAACGATAAATCAAATTTAATGTAATAAACTATAATACTTTAATACATTACGGCTTTAGGATTGAATAAAAAATATGTTTTTTAAGTGAAACTTTTATTACATTTTTTACCATTAATAGCGACAATAAAGTAAGCTCTTATTAAAAAAAGTGGGAGGCTCCTTTGCACCGGATGCCGGCTAAATTATGGGTACTACAATAGCGCCTATTTCTGCCGTGAACCAGTAATGTATAAACATTACTGTGTTTCGATCTGAAGGGCGCCGTAGCTAGTGAAATTACTGGGCAAATGAGTCTTAACATCTAGGGTCTCAAGGTGACGAGCGCAATTGGAGTGCCGCTCATAATTTTTGGGCTCTTGAAGAATCCTGAGCTGCATTGTAATGAGCAAGGCCTATCAATTACCATCAGCTGAACGTCCTGCTCGCCTCATCATCTATCGCATCTTACAATACAGACGTCAACGGTGTAGGGGTCAAGTTTAATGAATCATTAACTTCAACTACTGCCTTCAAGTCCTGGATCGACAATGGTTTTTAGGGTTCCGTAGCCAAATGGCAAAAAATGGAACCCTTATTGATTCGTCATGTCTGTCCGTATGTCACAGCCACTTTTTTCCAAAACTGTAAGAACTATACTGATGCAACTTGGTAAGCAGATGTAGTCGGTGAATCGCATTAACATTTTCATACAAAAATATAAAAAAAACAATAAATATTTAGGGGTTCCCCATACTTAGAACTGAACCCTAAAAAATTTTTTTTCATCAACGTGTATCTATAGATAGATCTATAAAAATGATATTGAGGTTTTGTATTACATTTTTTTCTAAACTGAATAGTTTGCGCGAGAGACACTTCCAAAGTGGTAAAATGTGTGTCCCCCTGTAACTTCTAAAATAAAAGAATGATAAAACTAAAAATAACTATAAATGATAAGAGCTCATTTGCACTGTATGATTTTGAGCAAAGATTATTTGCCTTTTCCATTTAAATAATATAATTTTCCTTTCTATATAACTTTTAGATTATGTTCCTTGCTGCTACGGAACCCATATTCATGGGCGGGTCCGACTCACACTTGGCCGCTTTTTTTGTTACATTATATTTTTATTTTATGAACAAGTAAAGCATAATATATATACTTTGATTATTATCTTTCGAATATTATGCTGATTTATGTGCTATTTTTAACAGATATAAAAATATATTTTATGTTGGAAGATTTCTTTAAGATTCTGGACTGGAACGAGCTGGGCATTAATATCAACGGGCAATTCGTCATCACCCATCTTCGTCCGCAACCGACATCTTAAGCCCCATTCACGGGCACGCCATTTAGCGCCGCTCCGTTTGGTGCGACGCCATTTGGAGCGTTTTAAAAAAAATTTAGCGTACTGACGGGTGCGCCAACGCGCCATGCCAATTCGCATACACACTAGGGGTCGGTGCTTTCGTATCAATAATTGCCCTTTGGAATAATGAGTTTTGATTCTGATGATCAGTTTTATACAACTGCAACTGTTTTGTTTGTATATAAAGCAAAAAAACACACAGAGAAAATTTTGCCACAAACAATGTAATTCCCAAAATTTCGAAATAAACTCAATTACGAATTTCCGATTACTCAGCAAAAAATAATACTCTGGGACGATGCAGTGTGCAACCGTGCATATTATCCCACAACTCGAAGCGGTATGAGACAAATGGCACGCGGGTTTTCGCTTTCACGAGTGGGACAACCGGCTCGGCGCGATGGCGCCTGGTTTTCACACTCACGAGCATGCTACTCCGATCGGACGAGCCGTGCCAATTGGCGTGGAGCGATGGAGTTTCGATCGTTTGGAATTCCATTTTATCTTAACACTCCATCTAGATTGACATTCACGAGCGGATTTTTGAGAGTTCACGAGCCGTTTGGAGCGATGGCGTGCCCGTGAATGGGGAGCTTAATCGTAGCTGAGACCATGGAAGACTTAAGAAATATGCTCGATGGCCTCTGTGGTTCAATATTCAAAATATCTATCAAAATCGGTTACAGTAACAATAGATTCACTCTGCTTTTCTATCTTACTGTATATCCGTTAGAGATGATCTTCTCCCTAGCACGATTTGTTAGTCTAAACATTAGTATATTATAAGTGTATGATTTCGTAACGTCACCGTATAATTTCGTTCGTCTATCACCACCTGTATAAATACCACTGGTCAGGCTGTTCCATATGTTTGACAGCAAATTTTTTGTGCCTATTTGAAGCGCCACTTGCGAGCGAAAAGAGAATTAATTTTGACGAAATGGGAGACTCACGCAGCCGTCTTTTGACGTCAGCACAATCGGGCCAGACTCGTCCGGGTTAATTACCGCACTCGCACAGAATACCGGCGTGAAGTAGCGGCCTAGTGCCGCTATGTTTCGCATAGGTTAGTGTCGAGGACCGGAGGCCATTTCCCCCCCCCCCCTCCTTCCCCAACAAAGATTATGAAAGCGGTCACTAAAGAGATAGTACCCCAGGAGGGTACCGGCTCTACCAGAGTCGGAGAATCCCTCCCCGAGCACTCTAGCTCGGGCTGCCCTTCGTATTCTGGGGAGGGCACAGTACCGCGCATGACCAAGGACAAACGAGGCAGTAACACCACGTCACCCCGCTCCACACTCAACGTGGACTTTTGCAATAGCTTCAATATGTTCAAGCGGCAATTGACGACGTGCTTGCACAGATCCCCTCCGCTGCAATCGTAGTCTTGGGTGATTTCAACGGGCACAATGCCGAATGGCCTTGGATCACGTACCACAGACTACGCAGGGCGATCTGTGCATAATTTTGCATTGACGTACGATCTGTCCCAATTGGTTGAGTCGCCAACGCGGCTCCCGGATTTGGATAGCCACATGCCGTCCTTATTAGATCTTCTGCTGACTACACATCCCGATGGTTACCAGGTCATTGTCGACGCCCCTCTCGGAACGTCCGACCATTGCCTGGTCAGGAGTGTAGTGCCTATACGACGCCCACGTCGCAGACCACCAGCGACCCGCCGCGTTTGGCACTACAAGTCAGCAGATTGGGATAGGATGCGTTCCTTTTTTGCATCCTACCCTTGGAGCAGGGTTTGTTTCCCTTCGGATGCCGTTGCAGTAGCCGATGTGATACTACAGGGCATGGATATTTTTATACCAAGCTCTGTAGTACCGATCGGTGGCAGATCACAGCCCTGGTTCGATGCGTCAGTTAAAGCAGCATCTGACTGCAAAAAACAGGCGTATCGAACTTGGGTTGCGGCGCTGGGCACAAAGGATCCAAACTGGATAGTTCTTAAGAGGAAATACAACCGTGCTTCCAGATTAAGCGGCAAATCGCCCGTGCAAAGTCTAAGCACGTCGTCAAAATCGGCGAGCAGCTTTCCAGTTACCCGACCGGAACACGCAAGTTCTGGTCGTTGTCGAAAGCTGCTCTTGGTAACTTCAGCCAGCCGTCCATGCCGCCGTTGCACATGAGGAATGACACCCTGGCCCATACGGCAAAAGAGAAAGCCGATCTCCTGTGCGCTCTTTTCGCCTCCAACTCGACTCTTGACGACAACTCCCCGAGAGCTTGTGCAAGTGGACCTCCAGCTTCCTCACTGGGCGCAGCATACGGGTCGTTGTCGACGGACATTGCTCGAACCCGAAGCCCGTGAATGCTGGAGTGCCCCAAGGCTGTGTGCTATCTCCTACGCTGTTTCTTCTGCATATTAATGATATGTTGGACACCTCCAACATTCATTGCTATGCAGATGACAGCACTGGTGATGCCGTATACACGGGCCGTGCACGTCTCTCTCGGGAAATCGTCGACCAGTGCCGGGAGAAACTTGTGTCTTCTATCGAGTCCTCTCTTGAGAAGGTCGCGAAATGGGGTAAACTGAAACTTGTCCAATTCAACCCCCAGAAGACTCAAGTTTGCGCGTTTACCACTAAAAAAACCCCATTTGTCGCATCACCGCTCTTCGACAACACTTCCCTAAAAGCCTCGCCTAGTATCGGAATACTGGGTCTCGAAATCTCGAGCGATTGCAAATTCCGTGGCCATCTGGAGGGCAAAGCCTAGTTGGCTTCAAAGAAACTGGGCGTCATTAATAGAGCAAGGCAATACTTCAAGCCGGCCCACATTCTAGCGCTGTACAAAGCGCAGGTCCGGCCACACATGGAGTATTGCTGTCATCTCTGGTCTGGCGCACCCCAGTCGATCCATTTGACCGCGTGCAACGCAGAGCAGCTCGAATTGTCGGGGACCCAGTACTCTGTGAACGGCTGGATCACTTGGCGTTGCGTAGAGACGTCGCTTCATTGTGTGTCTTCTACCGCATTTATCACGGGGAGTGTTCCGAAGAGCTGTTTTACCTAATTCCTGCCGCCGAATTCCACCTTCGCACGACACGCCATAAGTTAGGATATCATCCTCACCATCTGGATGTGTGGCGGTACTCCACAGTGCGGTTTACAAGGAGCTTTCTTCCACGTACTACAAAGCTGTGGAATGAACTTCCTTGTGCGCTGTTTCCGGGACGATACGGTATGGGTACCTTCAAAAAAAGCGCGTACATCATCCTTAAAGGCCGGCAACGCTCCTGTGATTCCTCTGGTGTTGCAAGAGAGTATGGGCGGCGGTGATCACTTAACAACAGGTGACCCGTACGCTCGTTTGTCCTCCTATTCCATGAAAAAAAAAAAGATGTCATTTCTAATATACTAGATACTACCACCGCTTCGGAAACAAATGGCGCTGTGAGAGATAAGAAGCGGCGCAAGGAACTCTGCCAGCATTTTTTTCGCGCTCATTTCAATAAAAATATATCACATTGTACAGTCATTTCTATCGCTATAAAACAATCATAATCTTGTCCCAGGCTGTCCGATTACTTAGATATTCAGCGGTGGAGTGATGGATTTACGACAAAGCCATTTTTTTTATAAAACATTTAAATTTATTTATAGATAATGCCTGAACAGTGGCTGGAACTTTGTTTTAAAAGTGTATACATTTACCCTTAAAGCTATTATGTATCTTACGAAGCCTACTAGAATTAGTTACAAGCAATCCCTTATTTCTAATGTTATAATAATAAAAATCACTATTAATAGTTTCCCACCATTTATCGATATTTGCTGAGGTTGTCATCACTAGTTTTAGTAACGCAGACTCTCGCTATATGGCCAACAGCGCCAAAATGGCGAGTATCAAACAGTCATAAAAGTACTTTGACAGCCGCCAGTCGAGTGGTATATAGTAGAGGTCAGTGTCTATCACGTCATTATTGACAATTTTGGTATTGACCTCGAACCATGTTAGTGTAAGACAACGTGAAATGGGGCACTCTAAGGTTATTTGATTATTTATTTATGCATCATGTTAACAATGCAAGGTCTTTTCTACAAAAATAACAAAACACTATTAAATATTTACGTATATACACTTAAATTGTTACTTAGGGCAATTTTTCACCGGGACACCACGGTAGCGCCACTGTGGTGTCCGTAAGCTGCCAAACTAGAACCATACAGACACCAGAGTCATGACGAGTCCGAGCTGGTCGCTAGAGGTCATTAGAGGTTTTTTAGGAATTTATGTTGACGTCAAATCAAGTCGTAAATTGAATCGCAAACTGTTTTAGTTCGTTCATTCATTCTTAGCATGAGGATTTCAACCTAAACTGGATAGCATATGTGTCAAAGTGAGCGGCTTAAAAAAATTTGCTACTTTCTTAGCGGAAAGTGAAAAGTTTTGTTAATAACTCTTAAAAATTATTGAAAACATATATAAGACATACAGAAAAAGAAAATGGAATTGATGAAAGATGAGATGACAATACTTTATTGCTTTTAGGTAAAACAAAATACTGAAATTAAATACCGAAAATTAAAATACTAACCACAAATCATAAAGGCCCCTGGCTATAGCCTGTTCGCAATAACGAATTTAAAATGTACTCTGTGCTGCTGTCAAATAAAACATGAGTTTCGTTCATAACTCGTTTTAACCAGTTTATTTTTACGAAAATATTTATACATTGGCTGATAATGATTTTAAACTATATGTACACATTATTATTAGTAAATTAAAGTTAAAATTCATTAGTTGATTTTTTTAATATAGAGAGACCTGTAATTGCCTGTTATGTTATGTACACAAATTTTTAAGACTCATTTGTAACATTAATGCTGTTGGTCTTTTCAATAAATAAATAAAAACAACTAAGCAAACCTTTAATATTTTGTAATTCAAAGAACTTTATATAAATTACTATTATTTAATAAGTGATAAAAAGGGCTTAATGGTTTATAATTTGAAGCTATAAACCGCTACAATCATAACACTAAAGGTTTCGAAACGCAACGCATATGAATTATTAATACACAATGAATTACGAAAATTAAGAGAGACAGACTTATGCAACGACTGTACAGCGTCATCTCTTTCTCACACCGCGGACCACAGACAAATTTCTTTTGTTCATTCATTGATAAGCGATTCAAACGCCATTCAGTTATAGGCACTTCATAGTAGGAATCTTAGGGATTCAGTTTAGGTACCTTAACTGAACTGCATCGGAATTGATTCGCTAACTAAACGTTGATGGTAGGCCCTCAGATGAGTAACTCTCTATAGAGCTGTGCACATTTTGTTGGTAGCAGCGACTGGTTGCGTCACCGTGGTGTCCGAGTGAAATATAGCCCTTAAAGCAGACATAACCCAGACGATTGTATTTTTAACATTAAATGCTTAATATTAATGTTGTTGAATGCAAGTAAATGAAAATTTCATGGAACTATTACATTAACAATAGTAAGCATAGTATAAATGCGCCATTTTTTTCAGTGGAGCGTCCGCTCTCAGGCAATTTTATTGTAATGTAATTTTAAATTTAAAAAAAAAAGAAGCAATATAGATTTAAAATCCTAAGAAGAATAAAATATTTGAATATTTAATATATTTATTTGAGTAATTTGAATGACAAAACACCAGGCGATATGAATCGATACCTCAGTTTCAAAGTTTAACATGTGAGATGTAATTCAGTAAGTTTGAGATAAGTGGAGATAAGTATGAGAAATTCTTCTATAAACGATAGCCCACCATTACCTAAATTCAAATTCAAATTTAAATATTTTTATTCAAAATAGGATTCAAAATCACTTATTGCACGTCAAAAACTACCACCCATTCAAAATAGACTGCCTGAGACCTGAGAAGAACGTGCGCAAGAAACTCAGCGGGCTTTTTTTTAATAAAAATATGGTATATATATATATAAATATAAGAGAAACAAGTCGATAATTGAATGCAGTTTAGTTGTTTCTTCCAATATCTTCCACCGTCGCAAATATGTCGGTCTTAGTGAGTCATACATCTTTGTGCCATTTGGTGTCGAGACACTTGGCCCGTGGGCCCAGAGGCGTGGAGAACGTACAAAGTACTATATTTGCGCCTCAATAAACTTTTTTTTTTTTATGGAATAGGAGGACAAACGAGCGTACGGGTCACCTGTTGTTAAGTGATCACCGCCGCCCATACTCTCTTGCAACACCAGAGGAATCACAGGAGCGTTGCCGGCCTTTAAGGAAGGTGTACGCGCTTTTTTTGAAGGTACCCATGTCGTATCGTCCCGGAAACACCGCACAAGGAAGTTCATTCCACAGCTTTGTAGTACGTGGAAGAAAGCTCCTTGTAAACCGCACTGTGGAGGACCACCACACATCCAGATGGTGAGGATGATATCCTAACTTGTGGCGTGTCGTGCGAAGGTGGAATTCGGCGGCAGGAATCAGGTAAAACAGCTCTTCGGAACACTCCCGTGATAAATGCGGTAGAAGACACACAATGAAGCGACGTCTCTACGCAACGCCAAGTGATCCAGCCGTTCACAGAGTACTTGGTCCCCAACAATTCGAGCTGCTCTGCGTTGCACGCGGTCAAATGGATCGAGCTGATACTGGGGTGCGCCAGACCAGAGATGACAGCAATACTCCATGTGTGGCGGGACCTGCGCTTTGTACAGCGCTAGAATGTGGGCCGGCTTGAAGTATTGCCGTGCTCTATTAATGATAAGGTTACTAGAAACCTGAGCGCTGGCAGCATTTTGGTGAACGGATCAGCCTAGCTATCCAGCGCGGAAATGCTGTCAGTATTCTAGGTACGCTTCCCCGTAATGATAGTTTTAATTTAATGTAATCATATTATTGTAAATATAGTTATAAGATTGAAGTTTTGATTGAATATAAATTTTATATATCTTCATTAGTCTAGGATATTTTCGTTTGTATGGTTCTGTAGCCAAATGGCAAAAAACGGTTTCCTTATGGAATCGTCATATTGTCTGTCTGTCTGTATGTAACAGACACTTTTTTGAATTTCGTTTGAGAACCCTTTTCTGAACTATTGATCTTTGGAACTCAGGTATTTATAATATGTACTCGTTTGGCCTTCTCTTCCAAAAAAAAAAATATTTTAATTGGTTTTAAATAACGTACCGAATATTCTAGTGGCCCACATCGCCTTCGTGAGGAAGAGATAGCCTCCATATACACCTCCTATGTGTAGTAATGCAAATAGGATGACATTTCTCCAAACTATTTGCCATTTCCGTTTCTCCGCCGAGGGCAGCACAGGGGCCGCTTCTTTGGCCATATCTGACTCAAATAACGCCCACGATGCTGTTTGTTGATTATGTGGCGGCATTTCCTTCTGGAACAATACAGAATTCACGTACGTAAGTCATAAATGTCACCTAATGTGCTGGTTTAAGATCTTAGATTAAGGATTGGTCTCCGCTGCGTTCCAACTAGATACCGCAGGCGTAGTCGCAAAGTGCGCCAACTAATACTACGCCCAAGTGGCGGACTCGAGCCTGTCTCGAACAATGTCTGACGTTCTGTTACAATTGAGACTGAAATTCCGGGTTTCGTTATAAAACTTTGTAAAAATAATATTACAAGTAATAAGAAAGACACTGGGTTCACATGCGAATATCATCAGTACCTAAGCATTTTGTATTTTATTACTTTCAATGTAAAATAACACGAAACGTATATGAGTTACAAAATTTGAAAGATGCCTTTGAGTGTCAAGATGCCACGCACACAAGCATCTTTACAAATAGCCAACACACACTACAATATACAGTTGCCGTAATAAAAAAGCTATTGTTCTTAGGTAGTACGGTACCTAGTTGGAGCGGAGACCAATCCTTAATCCAAGTTAGAGATATTATACAACAGGAGCTCAAATCATTCAATCATTTGTGCTATCAGTGTTTTATTAAACAAACTCTACTTGCTACATATCTTCCTAGATACTAAAAGTACTTCAAGTGCCTCAAGAATTTTTCACATACAAAAAATCCAGTCAAATAGAAAATCTCCTTTTTGTAGTCTATTGAAAATTTATAAAACTACAGATTCAATTCACCAATAAACAAACTAAAACTTCTACAATTGGGGTTCCATTGAGGTTATACATCTGTTAATGACTACTGAATCATTCATAGATATGAGATAAGATTCTATATTAGCGTAGAAAATCGCTTACACGGACTGACGTAACAAAAGATTGATAATGAGTGACTCGAAATAGCAATGACTCATCCCGTACACTAAAATTTAAATTAGAACACTAAAATTAGTACTTTGGTACTCATGTCGAGATTTTCATGTCCTGGAATTAGTTTAGAATTTTTAGAAAATAGTAACCGACATAGTCCAAACGATTGCGAAACTGAAGTGGCAGTTCAGTTCGACGATCTTGACCAGATCGTCGGTCCATCTTGTGGGGGACCTACCAACACTGCGTTTTCGACCATTCGAGGACTTTACCCGGTACTGCCGTGCCGGAAAACGCAGCGTTGGTAGGTCCCCCACAAGATGGACCGACGATCTGGTCAAGATCGCCGGAATACGTTAGATAAGGGGAGGGCAGGACCGATCGTCGTGGAAATCTTTGGGGGAGGCCTTTGTCCAGCAGTGGACGTCTTCCGGCTGATGATGATGTTGATGATTTAGAAAATAAAGATATTAAGCCTTATAAACATACTGTAAAGTATAAATCTTTTAACTTTGAAAGTCAATTTACCTTCGTCTTGCATGAGTTTTGCAGACCCTCGAAATCTCGAGAACAGATACTTTTTGCAACATTCAATCTAAATTATTAGTTTTAAACCTTAAGGCTTTTCTGACTTAAAACAAACAGATATATTTTATCTACTTTTTTTTTGCAAAGGCCTTCTCAAGAGAATTTTCTTCGACCTATATCGCTTTTTCCGAGAGAGCTTTGAGCCCGTAGTGAAGATATAACATATTTTGGTAGAGGAACCAATTGAACGGTATTTTATTAAGTTTATTTTTTTAGTGAAAATTAGCAGTTTCACCAGTACCATTATTACTTCACCACTACCATTAGTATTTACCAAATTATTTCTAAGCCTCTCAAGACGGCTACCAGTAACTGGTATAATCGTTACCTTTTTTGGTCTGACATTGTCCAATCTTGTATTTACTATTATAAGTTGCCCACTATGGTCAGACTAAGGATCATTTATTATAAGTTTGACTTTTTTGATTGACTGACATTTATATGCAAAATAAAAATAATATTGGCATACTTTTACACTAATTATCTTGCCCCAAATTAGGCATAGCCTGTGCTATGGGTGCAAGACAACGATATATACAATATGATAATAAAATTTTTAAACATGCATTTTTTTAAATTATTAAACAACCATGATTCAGAAATAAACATCGATATTCATCATACTAATGTGTGCACCTACCGGATTCGAACCCTCTAGATCAGTATGCAGAATAACTAAGCTATGGGCTGTATGGGACGGCTATATGGTATGTCTATATAGTATGTCTATATACATCTATTATTAATCATTTTTAATATTCGCGGATGTTAGTGCGGGGCTTAGCGTAACATATTATAAAAAACTCAATATCAAAGTAAATATTGTTCACCAGAACACACCAGGTATCTCAAGTAAGGAATTAGAGAATGAACTGATTTTGAGCTGCTGAAATATAGATATGTTATGTATTACAGAACATTGGCGTAAAAGTTATCAGCTCCAGTTTAGTTTTAGAGATCACAAAGTAGTCAGTTCGTTTATAAGCATTGCTAAGATAATTTACTGTTAAAACTAAATTTGAGTGCAATCTTAAGACTACAGATTTAAACAGAATTATTAAAATTACTCTCAAGGATGTTATGTTTACTGTTTATTTAATCCACGCAGATAACTTAATTTCAGATATAATCTAATTAATCATTCCAATATCATGTTATTGTAACGGATAGAGGTATCTATAATTCCTTTTACTCAATGAATATTGATAAAATTTGATACAACTTAATTGATATGATATAGTGATAAATCATATAATTATTTGATAATAATTTGATGAGCTGTTGGATAAGGTACATTTTTTTGATCAGCGGGCCTGCCATCAACTCTTATTGCGATTCAATTGACAACCTAAAATGAACTGCTTTGCTATTTCGTACCACGACGTGATTAGAGCTAAAAATGTCTCATTGTCTGTTAAAAAAACTACCTTTGAGTGGCAAGCAGAAATATTATGTCTGCTCGCGGGGGGCGCGCAAAGATATTTTTTTCGTTAAATATATACAGAGTACAACAAGCTACACGATATACCACAAGAAAGGTTAATAAGTACAAAAAAGGGCTCAATGGTTTATAATTTGACGCTATAAAGCGCAATTTTAAAATGTATTTTTAGTATTTTCTACGCAAAAAAACCGCTAAAATCATATCATTTTAGATTTCGAAACGCAACGTATATGCTTCGAGTAAGGGAGACAAACTTATGCAACGACTGTAGAGCATCATATCTTTCTCACACCGCAGATAAAAGACAAATTTATTTCGTTCATTCTTCATAAGCGA
Source organism: Leptidea sinapis (assembly GCF_905404315.1). Lineage (NCBI taxonomy): Eukaryota > Metazoa > Arthropoda > Insecta > Lepidoptera > Pieridae > Leptidea > Leptidea sinapis. The sequence continues at coordinate 3,830,818 of NC_066288.1, read as the reverse complement.
TCCAAACGCCATTCAGAAAAAGGCACTTCATGGTACGAATTTTAGTGATTTAGCTTAGGTACCTAAACTGAATTGCATCGGAATCGCGTCGCTTATTAAAAGTTGATGGTAGGCCCCCTGTTAATAGATTTTTACGGGCTAACAAATAAAACTTACATAAAGCTACACCTGAGAACAAACCAGGATTAAGCAAAATGTTTACAAATAGACATTTTGCTTACGTTTGGTTTATTCGGACGTATAACGTTTCCCGCGTTTATTTGCAAGGCTGCTTGACATACGGAGAACATCAAAATGATCTTTTTTTTTTTTTATTTAGTGGCACGGGATGCAAGTCCATAGGCCAAAAATGATCATTGTATTGACAGTGCTGCCATCTTAGAATATTGACACAAATTCTAAGATTGTCAGCGATATAGTCAACAGTCTGCATATTCCTGGTTTTTTCTCAGTTATAAATTTATATCAAGTGTATTTATAAGGCCATTAATATTCAATAAGATATGCGACTTAATTTCACTATTGAATTTCGCTGTTGAAGCGTCACCAATATCATCTAATAACTATATTTATTTTTATATTTGTTACCTCCCCAAACATTTGTGAAAAACAGTAATGAACCAGGTTGAATGCGCAGTCTTCTAATATTTATTTAATTTTATCTTATAAAAAATCAGTCATAAATTATTATGATCTAAGAAAATAGTTCACATATTTTTCTTTTTCTATAAATTGTAATTGAAGAATTACATAATTTTAATTAAATTACTTGCATGCAGTAGTAATATTTCAAAACTTAAGCGAAACCATGTAAATGCTTTTCTTTTATTTATAGTTGATTTTATTATAGTTATACTAGCTGACTCACCAAACGTTGTATTGCCGATATTAAAATCGCGATACAAAAGTAACTGTTGATCGTAGATGGGTGAAAATTAAAACAAATTAAAAAAAAAAATGGCGTGGACCACCCTTAACATTTAGGGGGATGAAAAATAGATGTTGTCCGATTCTCAGACCTACCCAATATGCACTCAAAATTTCATGATCGGTCAAGCCGTTTCGAAGGAGTTTAACAACAAACACCGCGACATGAGAATTTTATATATTAGATGGTAGGTACTGTTTGTTATCCAAATAAAAAAAAATCATTGACACACAGTTTAAAAAGTATATTTAAACGTTAAATGTTATGGCACTACATCAGTGACAGTCACATTCAAATCGTTCCAGCTATTTTTGAGATAATCTCCATAGTTTTTGGAACCGGGAACAGAAGTACAGTGAGTATAACTTGTTTTTATTTTTAATATTTAATATACACACAGAGCATGCTTATGATTATACTTTAAAGGTATATTATATTTGATATAAAGGTTATATCTAAGATCTTATTATAGGTTGTAATCGGTTACCGCGAGTCATATTGAATTATCTTGTACATTCGAAACGTATATCAAATCAAAACAAACACCTATCTATTAAATCTGCTGATAACAACTTAATATCTATTCCCTTTTACACGATTAAGTTTACTATATAATATATAAACAGGGATTTTCTAGTGTACTTCAATATTTCAGAATCCATGGAGGGCGTAAGACTAGGGTGCCTTAAAAACTATACTACCTCTTAAAAATAACTGTGAAATTTTAAGATGCGCGCGCATCACTGTCAGACAAAAGTAACAGGATGTAGTTGGTTCCTAAAATTTTCTAACGTTTGCGACATTCGTTATTTTTTTTTTAGTTAGTTTGTCCATTATTAGGATAGTCAAAGGGTTCAGGGCCGTACAGCCGTATTCGTTATTTAATAATTAATTGTCAAAGCCATCGTTGCAATATTTTTACAATATTGTTATTTCTTACATTATTATATATATTATATTACAAACTTAGAATTTACGAGGAATAAATAATTTTAAGGATTTTTGTTTTGTTAGGCCAAAGAAGTATAACTTCTTGGGTGCATACATAAGTACACACACACTCTTTTTGGATACGCCAAATGGTGGTGATAATATCCATGTTTATGGCGTGTCGTGCATAAAGCTACGTCTCTACGCAACGCCAACTCATCTAGCCGTTTACAGTGCACTGGATCCCATCCAATTCAAAGAGGTCTGTGTTGCACGCGTTCAAATGGTCCAAATGGGTACTAGGGTGCACCAGATCGAAGAATTGAGAACATTGCCTTTTTCTAATATTGACTCCCAGATTATTGGAAGAAAATTTGGCTTTGTCGCCCAGATGACCACGGAACTGACAACAACTCGAGATGACGATTAAATCTAACAAATTTTATACTTGGTCACATTTTGAATAACGCTTTATTAGACTACAGATAAAAGTCTTATATAATATGTGATGTTCATTTATTTATTAAAAAAATATTTTACTTAAACTTCATTCCTATCATTAAAACCTTGCCTTATGATTGATCAATTCAACAAATTAAAGAAAATTGTATAAAAGTACGGACATTAGAAATAAACCGTTATTATGAAATTGTCTTCCAATTTTAATATTTTGTGTTCATATAATCATTGTCTTATGATCACGCAATGAAAAATACATATTATGCGATTCTAAAGTTTCTTTATGACATCATTTAAATGTGAAGTTAACCAGATCCGCATTCAATTCGTAATCATACATCTTCAAAAAAAAATTTTGGGATGAAATGTACTCTATATAAATACCTAGGTATTCATACCATAAATACTGAAACAAAGAAAACCAAAAATTTTCAAATGCAACTTATAATAGTTATTAGGTACTTTTGCAGTGTGTTACTTTAATACATGAATATAAAAAAAATTAAAATATGTTGGTCTCAGTGAGTCATACATCTTTGTGCCGTTTGGTGTCGAGACACTTGGCCCGTGGGGCCCAGAGGCGCGGAGAATGCACAAAATACTATCTTCGCGCCTCAATAAGGCTACTGGAAACCCAAGCGCTGGCAGCTATTTCGGTCAACGGATCAGCCTTGCTATCCAACGCGGTAATGCTGCCAGTATTCTTGGTACGCTTCCACGTAATGATAGTTTTAATTTTATGTAGTCGTAGTATTGTAAATATAGTTATAAGATTTGTTTTGTTTGAATAATAAATTTAAAATATAAAAAGCTTATTCGAAGTGGGGACCACTTCGAATAAGCTTTTTATTATTATTGGCTGCAATACAGTCCTTTTAACGTTTTTTATGGGAGAATTCTTCACTGTCAATCGTACGGATTGTTTAAGGGACTCCAAATTATCATGGCGCTTAGAGCAAGCCGTACTCTCTAAAACTGACGATAAGTCATAATCCAGCGGACTAAGATCTCTGATAAAGTCAGAAACGTTCCTTTCCAACCAAGACTGCGTAGACCAAGCTTCATGACCTGGCGCCGAGTCTTGCTGGAAGGACTATTCGTGGTTATCGCATATTGTGTTGTTAAGGGGCTTCACTACCGTCTCATGAATGGTATCTTGATACACTTGTGCCGATGTTTAGATTCCTTTTTCACAAAAGTATGGTTCAGTCACTTCTTCATAGCTAATACCCCACCAAACCATCACTGAAGTCGGATAGTGCCCACGTTGCACTCTATCGACTGATTGGGAAGTTTCCTTAGAGCATTGAGCATAAATACGGTCATTTTGTTTGTTACAATCCTGCTCAATTGTAAAAAAATCTCATCCGTAAACAAAATTTTTCTATGACCTCCCTTTGCGTACCTCTTCAGTGGTTGTTTCGATTATACCACCCTATTCTTTTTTAAATTATCAGTTAAGAAATGACCAGTACGTCTTTTATAGGCTGCAAGTCCTAAGTCATCTTTTAAAATACGCGACATGGCTCTAGGTTGCTATCTTCATCTCCCTATATAAATCTTTTGCTTTCAGACAGGATTCCTCAGAATTCTTTTCCTTACTGCATTGACCACCTTTTTCGTAAGAACACTATGTGGACGGCTAGATCTTTTTCTGTCACAAACAGAGGCGGTCTTAGGTCTCATTGTACCTATTAATAGCCCGGTACAAAAACATTTTACTAATACCAAGCGTATGGAGAGTTTTAAAAATTGCATTTGGCTCCATACCTACAATGTGTAATGCAATCACAGCGATTCGGTTCTCTTTATCACCCAACTCCATTTAAATATCGCAAAATATAGTACAATGTATTGGCGCCAAAATGAGAAAACTCATTGGACAATCATATTAAAATGACAGATTCCAAATTCAAATGTAATATTTGGTTTATTTTTTATTTTAAGAGTATTTATGGCCAGATTAAGTATTTACAAATAAAGATGTTAAATTGTCAAGTAAGGAGTTTTGTGAATATTACATTCCTACTTTCATCAACATCATCATCAGCCGGAAGACGTCCACTGCTGGACAAAGATCTCCCCCAAAGATTTTCAAGACGATCGGTCCTGCCCTCCCCTTATCTAACGTATTCCGGCGATCTTGACCAGATTGTCGGTCCATCTTGTGGAGGGCCTACCAACACTGCGTCTTCCGGTAAAAAAAAGAAGTAATATTGATACAAAAATAAATCAAGTATTCGATTTTATTCGTACATTAGTATATATTAATGATAAAATCTTTTTACAAACTCTTGGAACAGAATTCATAATAACTTGTGTAATTATTAGGTACATGAGGAAAATTAAGCGTTAACAATTAATTATAATGTCAACAAGTATTCATATACATTAATAATACACACAATAAATATTGTAGAGAGCAAAATAACTCAATAAGAACACTCAACTTAAAATATTTTACAATAACTTAATAAAATGGTAATGGTATAATATTATTGTAAGCTGCTGTGAAATCAAAACTTTACTAATCTCACTGTATTTAATTATAGAAATTAGATATTTTCTGTATGCATATTTAGTCTAGTTAAATTACAAAAAAAAACTGTGTGCAGAGATATCAATGACTCTACTATATACACCTGGACTGGCAGCTGTCAAAGTGCTATTGTACCTGTTTGATATTCGCCATTTTGGCGCTGTTGGCCATGTAGCGAGAGTCTGCAGTACTAAAACTAGTGATGACAACCTCAGCAAACATCGATAGATGGTAGGAAACTTTTTACAAAAAAAATTGTGTACTTTATTACGTTGATTCTTGAAGTATAAATAACACGAAAAACGAACGAAATTAATTCAAAATGCAAAAATACTTCAGAGTATTGTATGTTCCTTCGCAGCCATTTGTATTATACGCCAAAATTAGTTCTCTGGAGGTCTACTCGCAAAATCGATAACGATTCATTCGGAACGATACGATAATACTCCGAATATATCGCAACTATCCTACTCTAACAAATGTTCGAATTCCTTATCGTTTATCGTTACCATAGACTAATATTTTGAATTTTTAAAGATGTTTATGTGAATGAAATATGTTCAAACGTAAACATTATCTGTGCTACGTCGCTGTTAAGTGTCAAAAGTCGAAACATAGTTTAGGCGCTAAGGACCATGCCAGACTCTGCACCACCAATTTGGTATCATTAACACATAATGTAAATGTTAAAAAAATATGTAATGAATATAATATGACCATTTAAAATTGATTAAATAATACAAAACTCGCAGATAATAAAATGTAAAAAAAGTAACTCAACCCTTTTCGTCGACTTCCTATTTCTCAGGCGGCCATTTGCATTATTTCTACGCATAAACGATCAACAAAATGACTTAAATGACTTATTAGTAAAAAAAACCTGTTGAATAGTAAATCACATATAATTATTTCAATAATATTTATTAAGTATGTATATTGTATGGCAAATATATCTATACAACTTGAAACGATATTAGTATCAACAGCCTAGAAGGTATCGTTGAGATTATCGTAAAAGTGACGTTTGATTATTTGAGAAATTCGAATATTCGTCTCTGACATTTTCAACTAAGAGTAGGGTTAGGACCGATAATATCGAATAATGTTTCGTTCATTCAATCATCGTTTCGACATTGAATACGATGTAACTAAGAGTAGGATTGGACACGACTAATAGCACGATTTATCGAATATCGATTTTAGGAGTAGGCCCCCTGGACATTCGCGAGTAACGCTTCAAATAGGCACAAAAAATTTGCTGTCACACATATTATGGAACAGCCTGTCCAGTGGTGTTTATACAGGTCAGTGGTAGTTATAGATATTGAATAGATATTAATTAAATTAAAATGTTATTGATATTACAAGTACTAATGATGTTGTATCATATTTATATCTCTCTCGTTTCTCAGCTACCTATCGCCGTAGTTTGTGCATTTAAAAAATCATAATATTTATGTTGAAGTAATGCATCTATTGTTATCCTAACGTCATCACAAACACTTTCACTAGCGACCTAAAATAAAACTAATTGTGCAACTTTTTAACCGACTTAAAAAAGGACGAGGGTCTCAATTCGTCGGTATATTCTTTTTTTTTATATTTGTTACCTCAAAACTTTCGACTGGGCGAACCGATTTTGATAATTCTTTTTTATTTGAAACCTCGGTGCTTCCCATGTGTTCTCATCTAATTTGGTCCAGATCTGACAATGGCATCCATGAGAAAACCATAAAAGTCTTAAATTTGCTATGCGTATATGGATGATATATTTACATTTATTTTTAGATTTTTCATTGTTGCATTGAATATTTAGTATATCTACACATATTTAGACAAATTATTGTTTAGTGTACTTCAAATTCACTAAAAATCAAAAAATCAAAATATTATTAACAATAAAACAACCGACTTCAAAAACGCTATTCGGAAACAATAGATATAATATGCACTAAAAAGTATAAAAATAATTGCGTATTTTTATAAAATTATTTTTGTCATTTGTCATTTTTGGAGTCGGTGTCATCCAAGATAGGTTTATTGAGGACTACTGAGTTTATCTATGGGACTGAGGGTAAATTATCATTAAAAATAATGAACATATCGGGATGAGACTGATTCCCTTTAAGGCGACACTAAATGCTAGCGACCTTGAGCGATATGTGTTCACGGCTGCCGGCCGCGATCTATGTAACAAAGCCAACATTTCCTAAATTCTTGCGTAGAAATCGTAATATTTTAACAGGCGCAAACAGTTTATATGCTTACAATTCTCACTATTGATTACTAATCTGAATAAATGTACCTACACAACAAAAAGCACAAGCTATATAAATACCTTTTCTGAGAATAGTACTAAACAAATGCGTCATGCTGAGAAAAAACTTGTTTAACTGCAATGAAAAGTGGTAGTTCAAAATAGCTCTGGAGTGTTAACTTATAACCAACAGCAAACATTAGAAACCTACAAATAAAATAGTGTTCATAGCTCCAAATGGTGTAATTTCACTAATAAACTTGTCTAAAAATGCCTTGTTTGCGCGTTTTCTGCTTACCCTTCGCCTTAAGGCGTGATTTTTCTTTATGAGAAACTTATGATTTAGAATATCAATTATTTTCTCATTATGTCCGTACCTAAAGATATATCTTTGCTTAGTTTGATTAATTTGTACCTACCCACGTAATTACATGACAGTTATGCAGATAAAACCTGTAATCTTGCCTTGACCTGTTTTGTTCTACAATACTTCTAGTTCTTAGTATTATCAATTATAGTTGGTAAATGGACCACTGGTACCTGCTTCCCTCCTTATGGAGGATCAAACGTTTTGAGAGTTGCATGCGTAATGCCAAAACATTCTTGTATTCCAGATCCATTTTTTGCGATCTAAATAAGTATAAATTTTTATCCCACTTCCAATAATAAATAATCATTAAAATAATCAATAAGAGAAAAAAATTAAGAAATAAATGACTGCTGCTTCTCAATATATTCTTGATAATGTTCTTTAAATTCATAAGCACATTGAGAAATTTTCTAGAAACTGTTACAATCGTAATGTTAACATGAGGAACAAATATGAACTTGTTATGCCTACTTCTCGGTTAAGTCAAGTTAGTAAGTCTTTTATTGGGCCATGTATATGCTTCTACAATATGATCCCAGAAAATGTACAAAACAAATTTGTTACGAAATTTAAAAGGAATTGTTAAAAAACGTTTGTGTGTCAAAGGTAATATAGCATAAACGATTTTATTAATGATACCACAGACTGGGAAGGAAGCGAACACGGTCAGGCTCTTTAATAAGAAATGTTTATTGTACAATAATCGATTGTTATCCATATTTTAATAAAAAAAAACCCGCTGAGATTCTTGCGCCCGTTCTTCTCAGGTTTTTCGTCGTTCGGTGGTAGTTTTTGACGTTCAAAAAGTGATTTTGAATCCTTTTTTGAATAAAAATATTTGAATTTGAATAAGATGTAAACGCAGCTATGTGCGGCCATATTTGCTATTCTATAACATCTAATATATAAAATTCTCGTGTCGCGGTGTTTGTAGTTAAACTCCTTCGAAACGGCTTGACCGATTCTCATGAAATTTTGTGTGCATATTGGGTAGGTCTGAGAATCGGACAACATCTATTTTTCATCCCCTAAATGTTAAGGGTAGTCCACCCCAATTTTTTTTTTAATTTTTAGACAAATTATTTATTTTTTTATGGTGCAACTTTAAAAAATACATACAACTTCAAATTTTCACCCGTCTACGATAAACCAATATTCTTCTATCGCGATTTTTATATTATTCTGTTACATCCACAGATCCGCAATAGGGTTGCAAGATGGCAATGGATTTTTTTATTTATTACTTTATATGGCAATGCAACGTTTGCTGGGTCAGCTAGTATTTCATATATTTGAATTTCATGAACTGTTGAATTTTCTTTATTACATCTATATATATATAAAAATGAATTGCTGTTCGTAAAACTCGAGAACGGTTGGACTGATTTGGAAAATTTAAGCCCTGAATTATTTGTGGAAGTCCAGAGAATGTTTAAAAGGTGAATAAATAGAAAAATGCTGCTAAATTAAATAAAAACAACAAATTTGTTTTTCCTTTGATGTGTCCATACTTAATTTCTATGAGAGAATTTATTGACGCACGGTTTGACAGTTCTGCTGTGAAACAATTTCATTACGACAGCAGGGTGCATATTTTACGAAGTAATTCTTGATGTTATGATATATTATTGACAAATTCATAAAAAAACATTATTTTATTTATTATATACAGAACAACGTCTGTCGGGTCAGCTAGTTTGTAATAAATATTTAATACTTATGTCTTATCTCCAATGAATTAAACTGTTTAATATCTTATAATCCTTTGTGCATACTATTATATATGTACTTATTAGTATCACTAGTCTCCGTTTATGGTCACTGTCCCAGAACAACATTACACCTAAATAGTAGCTACGCGATGTGTATAAAATATTTAATCATCTACCTCTAGATATAAAAAACTTACCGTAGAAATGATTAACTGGACTTCTGTATAAATGGTTAATCGACAAAAAAATAGTGTTGAGGATTTTTTAAATTTTAAGTAAAGTTTTTGCATGCTAATGTAAATTAGCCGAATAGAAGACATTATAATAAATTATAAGATCTATAATGTTTACTGTACTCGATGCATTAAATAAATTTTATTTCAGTGCTTAGAAGGATACAGATATTTTGATGGAGTTTAGAAGAAATAGGCCGCTAAGACATCGCACGTGTAGGACAATTTCGTGGACAAATAATAAGAGAGGTATCGTCAAATAGGAATTTCTCATCTAAATTGAAAATATAAAGTAAAAACAAAAGTAAAAACTGCTATATTCATTAGACGAATATTTTCAACTAAAAACTTGACTATATACTATATAATACTGCTACTAATCTTTTGTTAAATTGATATTATTGTTACTAATGATTTAGAAATGTATTTTATAAAATTTGCACGTCATAAATGTGGCAAACATGTACTTAATAATATTTATGTAACATCAATCATGTTTATGCAAATAAAAACTTTGACTTAGGGACTTTAAACGCAAAACGGTAATTCGTCATTTAAAACAAAAAGAGACTTAGGACGGTATTAAAATGGTGGCATAGACGGCACGTAAACCAGGAAGAAGTGTTTCTTTATCACCTTCTTCTTAATTTCGCATAAAAAATACAAAGGCAGTCTAAAACAGTATTTATTACCTGTATGCCAATGAGAGTCCCGAATTTAGATCATAATAGTATATATATATATATTAGGAAATTGTCAGTAATGTTTCAAAACATCAAGAATTATTTCGTAAAAATGCTACCTGTTGTTATAATGAAATTGTTTCACAGCGGAACTGTCAAACAGTGCGTCACTAAATTCTCTCATAGAAAAAATGTCCATACAAAACAAACATTGAAATTAAAAATAATTATGGGTCCCAAATAGAAATAAAAACTAGCCTATCTCTCAAGTTGGACCAAACTGCACTCTATATATTAATCCCCATTAAAATCCGTTCATTAGTTTAGGAGTCCATCGCAGACAAACAAAGTGTCACGTAATTTATATATATTACTAGCTGCCCCGACAGACGTTGTTCTGTAGATAGTAAAAAAACAACTGTTTTATATTTCAAAACATCAAAAATTATTTCGTAAATATGCTCCCTGTTGTTAGAATGAAATTGTTTCACAGCGGAACTGTCAAACCGTGCGTCACTAAATTCTCTCATAGAAAATATGTCCATACAAAACAAATATTGAAAATAAAAATATTTATGGGTCCCAAATCGAAATAAAATCTCTCAAGTTGGACCAAACTGCACTCCATGAAGTAATCACCATTAAAATCCGTTCTTTGTTTAGGAGTCCATTGAGGACAAACATTGTGACACGAGATTTATATATATTAAGATGATATAGAGAGATATAATAGTTTATATAATATAATTATTAATTAATAATATAATTTTTATATTAATTAGAAAGTTGTATGCTTTGAGGAGTAAGCTGGTGAATGCGTGACGAGAGCGTTACAAACGAACGCTAGAGTTACGCGAAGGGTGATTTTTTTATTACTTCGTAATTTCATTTTATTCAAAAAAAATCATAAATTAATATTTTGTTTTACTTAAGCCGTGTTGGTCTAAAGCAGCCTTTTTTCAATTTTTTTTAAATATAACATAATATTTTATTAAAAGTTCCCGAGGGATCAACATAGGCATTTAATGCAGTAGAAATCGTGGGCAATACCTAGATTATAATAAATATCTCAATTACTTTTTACAATGGCAATCATTTTTATTAATTGCATACTTTGCAGTAGAGTTTTTTGTTCATTGGATATTTATTAAAATAAGTATATATAATTTAAATTTGCGTTTTGTAGTGAGTTTCCAATGCTATTTAGTATAAAAAAATTGACAATTTAAAAGTGTTTATTTCAGATATTATCGAGTAACGTTGATATTAATGCTATTGTCATCATTATGATCATGTAGTGATAATATATACCAATTTATCTCCTCACAGTTATTTGTATAATCAAATACGTGGTGGTTTTTTCATTTACCTGACATAATAGTTTCGAATAACTTATAGTTTATGTTCCGAATAGAAAGCGACCTTTGCTCTTTTTGGAAAAGAATTCGAAGGAACGAAACATTATTCGATATCGGTCCTAACCCTACTCATAGTTGTAAATGTCAGTCACAAATAAAATTCGAATTTGACAAATAATCAAACGTCACTTTACCTTTATAATCTCAACGACACTTTCTAGGCTGTCGTTGCAAAGAGGATATAAATACTACGTAATAAGAGACGGGACTGACTTAGTAAAAATTGTAATTTAGTTGAGTATGAAACGTGCAGTGATTTGACATTTTTTTTTAATAGAAATAATGGACGAGACGAGCAGGACGTTCAGCTGATGGTAATTGATGCGCCCTGCCCAAGATTAAGATTGTTAAATCGCTTAAGTTTGTTTGAAAAACCCCAAAAATTCTGAGCGGCACTACAACTGCGCCACCTTGAGACATAAGATGCTAAGTCTCATTTGCCCACTAATTTCACTAGCTACGACGCCCTTCAGACCGAAACACAGCTTATTATTCCTTCTTGAATTGAATATAATATATAAAATTCTCATGTCGCGGTGTTTGTAGTTAAACTCCTTCGAAACGGCTTGACCGATTCTCATGAAATTTTGAGTGCATATTGGGTAGGTCTGAGAATCGGACAACATCTATTTTTCATCCCCCTAAATGTTAAGGGTGGTCCACGCCAATTTTTTTTGACATTTTTTTTTATATTTGTTTGATTATGAGTCAGCATTAAAAAATACATACAACTTCAAATATTCACCCATCTACGATCAGCAGTTACTTTTGTATCGCGATTTTAATATCGGCAATACAACTTTATATATATTATACATAAAATCTATATATAAATGTTCGTTTGCTAATCTCCAAAAGTTCTTCTTTTGAAATTTTAACGCCTTGTATCAATATATGTATGTATATGTTTTTATTAAACCACCTAACCCGACAGACGTTGTTCTGTACATAATAAATAAAATACTGTTTTTATGAATTTGTCGATAATATTTCAGAGCATCAAGAATTGTTTCCAAAAATATGCTCCCTGTTGTAATAATGAATATGTTTCACAGTGGAACTATCAAACCGTGCGGCAATAAATTGTTTCATAGTAAATATGTCCATACTAAACAAATATTGGAAATAAAAATAATTACGGGTCCCAAATCGAAATAAAAACAATTTTCACCCATCTACGATCAACAGTTACTTTTGTATAGCGATTTTAATATCGGCAATACAACGTTTGCTGGGTCAGCTAGTGATAATATAAATATACCAAACGTTTGCATGTATCTCTAATCCCGATCAATGGACAATTCAAACGTCATCGTTATGGAGATAATACAATAAGTATCGCATGCAAAGGTCACGACCCAATGTGTTTATCTCGAGCGTGATCCTTGTCAATTGTGCGCATGAGAATACATCTAACATCACGCCATGTCCGCGCGCTCGGTCATAGACTATAGAATAGGTATAAAACCTCGCGGCTTAACAGTTATGTATTTGTAAATAAACTCAGAAAAATTTATCTTATCGAAAGCCACAACACTGTGACTCATAAATATAATATAATCGATATCATTACGAACAATAGTGACCGATTGATATTCTATTATTTAAACAGATTTAATAGCACAGTTGGTTGGTTCTATAATGTCTTAATTCTAACAATATTTATTTTAAGTATGCAAACAACATTACGATTTCTTATCAAATTTTATCCAATAATGATGTTTCTTGCGTCGTCTGGTTTAAATTTTTCAGTGTTCAAATATATATTAAATGTTTTATGTTTTTAAAGTGATAACCCTCACTTCTAGGATTAATACACAGATAAAATTTTAAAAACAAAATTTTATGAACGATGCGGCACTCGACCCACGTCTTCCGGCTTTCCGTGCCAGTGCTCTAACCAACTGATCTAACCGCTCGAGTGACGTATCGTCAAAAAATCTTGTATTTTGTTCAACTCTCAGGTTGTGGCTTCATCTACAGGATCTACTTTACAGTTGATAAGATGCTCAACCCCAATATTTGCATATTAGGAAATTGATTCCCAAATCGTTCATAAAATCGTGTTTTTCAAATTTTTATTTGTATATATTAAATTTATCTTAAAGCATTGTTTGAACCATTGATTCTTTCCACGAATACGTTTCAATCCTAAGCCGTCGCGTGTTTTTGGTTTTTTGTTCAATTCATATAAATTATGTTTATTGGATGCTTTAAAAGGTCGTCAATGATGTTGTATTTCATCTGGTGCTACAAGAAAGTCTTAGCAGTTAACCTCTATTTGAAACAATGCACGCACACTTACACAATGTAACATACAAATCGCGAGTGTAAGACGTAGCTTGTCACGCACACTAAAGTATTAAGTCTGACCTGTTTTCATTGGTTTTCTAGCAGAAAGAGACTCTTTCTAGACGTATAATTTAATTATCTAAGAAAGCTTCTTTGACAAAGAAGGCTTACTGTATATCATATAATATAAAAGATATTAATATATGATTCTTGAGAATATAATAAAGGAAAATATGATATTTTGCACAATCTTTATAACACGAATTACAATATTACGCATCAGAATAAAAATTGCCAATGAAAACCCCATCGTAATCCGACTAGTCGTTTCGGTATAAGTTGGGTAAATCTTCATATTACGCATTAAATTAAATGCGATGTTGTATCTATTTTATATTTTGATCAATCGCAGATTATAGATTCGTCTATTATGTTGCATTAACAAATTGTTTCTAAACCGATTGTTTCCAAGGAGGAAGTCCGGAGGGAAATGCATTTCCTCAAAATTGATTCCGTAACAAAATCATCTTTGCTGGAAACTAATAGCACCCTGAGAGGGAAAAATGTCAGGACTAGTGGAAAATATTAAGATTATTATCGGATAATACTTGTATTCTGTATGTAAGTACTAATTGCATAAATATTATGTTGTGTGCGTAATATATATGTAATTAATGATAAGGCAGGCGGTAGGTCACCACTTAGGGTTGCCATCGTTTATTAGAAGAAATAGAGTACATCTGATTTTAAATAGGTAAGCAAAGAGAAAGGACTTCCAAAAAAAAGCATCTTTCATTTTATATTTGTGGAATGGTCATTTTTAGATTTAAGTTTTCTATTTTATTGTTTTATTGCACCTTTGTACTTAGCAGTAAGTATTGTTTCCAAAAGGTTGTAAATAAAGGGATTGAGAAAAATTCCCAAATAACAGATGTTTAGTTAAGATATTTTAGAAAGTGTGGGAACGTAAGTATAGTTTTGTCTCGTGGCAAAAATGTACCTTATAAGTACTGAGAGTGTAAGAACGAAGTATGACTGATGCGGGGGTGAGAACCCAGGTAGTAAGTAAGATATAATTGTATGGGACTCAAGCGGGGAGTTCCTACTTAACTTCGATGTACGACAGACCTCTGTCCTTTAACTCTGTCAATTTTTTCTAGTAAATATACTCGCAAAATTAAAATTAACCGCCCCGTGATTCCTTAATTATAACATCTTAATAAACATAAATTAGTATCCTATCCAATAAATTCCGATACTACCTTTGGGGGCTCGTCCGGGATTACGGAAAATCGGAAAATTAAAGGTGTGTAATAGACGCGTCGGTGTTGTGTGAAAGTTTCGTATAAGTGCGCGAGTTAGTAAGCCATGGAAGACGTAATTGACCAGGTTGTAAGAGGTGTTGCCGCGGCGGATTTGGAAGATGACCAACTTCCGCGACTGAGAGTCCCACAGCTCAGAGAGGAGCTAAGGCGCCGGAACCTCCGTGTGACAGGTCGAAAACCAGAGTTGTTGGCGAGGCTAAGAGCTGCACTATTGGTGGAACGGGATCATGTAGCCGACGATGATGAAAAAAATATTGCTGACCTTGTAAACGACGAAGAAAAAGACGACTTTGAAGACGCTCGAGCTGTCAATGTTGAGGGACTCCCAGGCAGAAGAAACCGTGATGTACGTATTCGAAATCCTGTGAATGATGGCCGAGGACACCACGACGAAGACGACGACGATGGCGCAAATAATGAGCGTGCCAATCGTACTCCAGTGATTCGAAGACGTGAAGAATCACGAGTATTACTTACCTTTAAAGACGTTGAAGGTTCGTTAGAGAAATTCAGTGGGGATGACCACACAAACGTCCAGCAGTGGTTGGATGATTTTGAGGAAATGGCGGAGCTTTGCAAGTGGAACGAGATCCAAAAGATTGCATACGCCAAAAGGTTATTAGACAGATAAGCAAAAATGTTCGTGAGCTATGAAAAGTGCGCGAAAACATGGAAGAAGCTGAAAGAATCTTTAAAAGAAGAGTTGGAGGAAGCTGTCGATTGTTTGAAAATTCATCGAGAGCTGAGTAAGAGAAAGAAGAAGAGTGAGGAAACTCTGCAGGAATACGCATATAAAATGTTGCAGATTGCATCACCAGCGAAGTTAAAGGTTCAAGATGTGATAGAATACATAATAGAGGGTATTCCTGACGTATGTCGTAAATAAAGCTGCGCTATATGGAGCTAAAGATTTTAAACAGGTTAAAGAGAAAATTGGACAGTACGAGAAAATGAAACAGGATATGTCCAAATCAAAAGCACGACCACCAGAGAGGAAACTGGAGAAGATAGGACGACCACAGAGCTTCAACCAAGGAAGAAAAGGAAGTCCAGGAGGTGCCGTTTCAACTTCAAGAAAGAAGACGAGTACCAAGTGTTACAACTGCGGAGGAGAAGACACGTGAGTGTGATGTGTCCCGAAAAAGGAAAAGGGAAAAAGTGTTTTAAGTGCGGAGAATTTGGGCATATAGCCTCCGAGTGTCCACCGAAGTCGAAGGAAGTGTATTTAGTGTCGCTTCCTGCTAAGGAAAAATACCAGAAGGAAATCAAGATTAAAGACAGTAAGATTTTAGCATTAGTAGACACTGGTAGCGATTTAACGTTAATGAGTATGAAAGAGTATAACAATCTAGGATCACCACCTTTGTGTGACAAACAGGTATGTTTTGAAGGTTTGGGAGCTGAGATGACTGAGACCTTAGGTATGTTTACTACCAGCATGATGGCAGAAAATTGTAATTTTAATGTAGATTTTCATGTTGTACCCGACTCAATACTTAGACGTTCGGTTATATTAGGCACTGACTTTTTAGACCAGGTAGAACTTAGAGTTAGACGGGGCACAGTTACCCTTTTTAAATAAGACGCTGATGAAAGTCCAGAAGACGAGACAAAGCCTCACATTTATAAAATAAACACCATAGACGAGACGAAAGAACTTGAAGTATCGCACATTAAGGAGGAGCATTATCGGGAAGAAATTAAAAAGATCGTTTTAAACTATAAACCGGAAGCTACGCGTGATATTGGTATACGGGCGAAAATAATCTTGACATCAGATAAGCCGACCGCGCTGATTGGCTCCTTCAGAGCGAAAAGAAGTAAATGACTTGATGAATTCATGGTTGGAAGAGGGTATTATTCGTCCCTCTACTTCGGAATATGCAAGTCCGATTGTTTTGATTAAAAAGAAGGACGGTACGCTTAGAATTTGTGTAGATTATCGGAAGATAAATGCTATCATGTTAAGACCTCTTTCTCCATTATCACTTATTGCACCTTTGTACATAGCAGTAAGTATTGTTTTCAAAAGGTTGTAAATAAAGGGATTGAGAAAAATTCCCAAATAACAGATGTTTAGTTAAGATATTTTAGAAAGCGTGGGAATGTAAGTATAGTTTTGTCTCGTGTACGAAACGCAAAAATGTACCTTATAAGTACTGAGAGTGTAAGAACGAAGTATGACTGATGCGGGGGTGAGAACCCAGGTAGTAAGTAAGATATAATTGTATGGGACTCAAGCGGGGAGTTCCTACTTAACTTCGATGTACGACAGACCTCTGTCCTTTAACTCTGTCAATTTTTTCTAGTAAATATACTCACTTTAAATTAACCGCCCCGTGATTCCTTAACTATAACATCTTAATAAACATTTAGTATCCTATCCAATAAATTCCGATACTACATATTTTTATCTACACCAATGCTTTAAACCCTCTATTTAAGACTCTAATACAGTTACCTTATTGCTAACATTAAAATACCCAAAGTCCTATAGTACATTACAATACAAGGGCGCAAAAAACGGTCGTTCCCGTACGAGCGAAGCTAGTGCAGGATGATCTACGTGCGCACGAGTATCGTGTACGATTTTTCCTATTAAGTTGCGCAAAGTTCGACCACTTTTCGTGCACGCTCGTCATATTCCCGCACGCTCAGCTACATGCCCGCACGCTCGTGTCAACGTGCGGGAAAGTGGTACTTTGCGAACGCAAATGCTTGCGCAAAATCGAACTTTGCCCACGATAATAGGAAAATATGGATTACATCATCCAAACGAGTGTTCTAATGAAATTCAGTACAACATTATATCATCCGTTTTCATAATAACACTCCTTTGGATTATATTATGGTTACTAGGACTGGCTTTTTTAATGTTAGCAGTAAGCTAACTGTTTCAGAATCTTTTAAAGGATTCATATTATGGGTGAAGATAAACTCTTGTATGGAACTGTTGATAATTAGGTATTATAACACTCATGTGATATTATCACCTAATTATATACGCCTCGTGTGATAAACCCACATTCGTGTTTTAATACCCCATGGAATACTAAATGGAATCATTTTATCAAATAAATGTTTTGTTATCGCTCTATGATAAATCTACGAAGTTTGGACGAAATCTGGCCGTTTAAAGTGCGTCAAAATCGCTCCCAAATGAGGTTACAAACAAACATACATACAGGTGAAGCTAATAAAAAGCGATTCACTCGATTATATGAAACGTGCAGTCATTGACAGATTGACAGATGACGGCTATTATCTTGTAAAAAAAGGAGATCCCCGAAATCCACTACGTTTTAAGCAATTGTTCGCTTTCAAACTTAGCCGGATTATACTTCGTGCCCAATCCCAATACTGTAATTACTACTATTTCAAACTTATTTCAAATAAATTTCCATTTTATTTTAGGCAATCCCGCCTCTTATAACGTAGTATTTACATCCTCTTTGCAATACTCTATTTGGACGTAATTCCAGAAAAACATTCCAAACCGCAATCATATCGAAATTGAGTTAAGAACACAAAACTGGTTACATGATTCATATTAACGGACTAACAAAAAATGGCAGCCCTACTGCCACTCTTTAAACGATATCATATCTTAGTAAACCAACCCACATGTATGGAATACACTTATATTTGTTAAACTTTAAACACGAATTCCTTAAAATGTGATGGTTGTGGCTTGGAACGTTTTTCTATAATTACGTCCATTTTAGAGTACGATTGACAACCCTATCTATCACCACTAGATAATCAATCAATAAGCAATGATGAAAACACTTGAAATATTAATCTACCTTTGTGTCTTATAATAACACTTATTTCCTTACATTATCTTTTAAAAGTATAGTTTGTAAGTAATTAGAAGTGATGCAGTTTTTTCTAAATTACAAAAAATATTTTTTAGTTTACTAAATATGTTCATAAGAAAAAATTTGTTCTGATAAAACTAATGCACTTAACATTCATACCTATTATGTATCTATATTTTTAATATAATAAGCAGACACTGCATCATAAATAAAGAGATTTTGACAAGTTTTGAAATTGTGTTTCATTTTTTTTTAAAGTTCCTATGTACAAAGTTATATTATTGCAATCTATATATATAAAAATGAATTGCTGTTCGTTAGTCTCGCTAAAACTTGAGAACGGCTGGACCGATTTGGCTAATTTTGGTCTTGAATTATTTGTGGAAGTCCAGGGAAGGTTTAAAATGTGAATAAATATGAAAGTGTTCGGAATTAAATAAAAACAACAATTTTGTTTTTCCTTTGATGTGTCCCCCGTCGTCCGATATTTGTTTTGTATGGACATAATATTTTCTGAGAGAATTTATTGACGCACGGTTTGACAGTTCTGCTGTGAAACAATCTCATTACAACAACAGGGAGCATATTTTACGAAATAATTCTTGGTGTTATGATATATTATTAACAATTTAATAAAAATCATTATTTTATTACATTACATTATTATTATATTACAGAACAATGTCTGTCGGGTCAACTAGTAAGCAATATTAATAAGCCCGGCCACATTTTCTGTCATCTATATATCTTTAATCTTAATATATATAAAAAACGTGACACGTTGTTTGTCCGCGATGGACTCCTAAACTAATGAACCGATTTTAATGGGGATTACTTCATGGAGTGCAGTTTGGTCCAACTTGAGAGATAGGATAGTTTTTATTTCAATTTGGGTCCCATAATTATTTTAATTTTCAATATTTGTTTTGAATGAACATATTTTCTATGAGAGAATTTAGTGACACACGGTTTGACAGTTCCGCTGTTTTTATAACAATTTTACTATAACAACAGGGAGCATATTTTACGAAATAATTTTGATGTTTTGAAATATTCTTGGCAAATTCCTATAAATCAGTATTTTTTTTATTATCTACAGAATGACGTCTGTCGGGGCAGCTAGAAATATATATAAATCCAGTGTCCTGGTGTTTGTTCCCAGTGAACTCCTAAACTAATGAACGGATTTTGATGGGGATTATCTCATGAAGTGCAGTTTAGTCCAACTTGAGAGATAGGATTGTTTTATTTTCGATTTGGGACCCGTAATTATTTTTATTTCCAATATTTGTTTTGTATGGACAAATTTGCTATGAAACAATTTATTGCCGCACGGTTTGATAGTTCCACCGTGAAACATATTCATTAATACAAAAGGGAGAATATTTTTGGAAATAATTCTTGATGTTCTGAAATATTATTGACAAACTCATAAAAACAGTATTTTATTTATTATGTACAGAACAACGTCTGTCGGGTTAGGTAGTTTAATAAAAACATATACATGCATATATTGATACAAGGCGTAAAAATTTCAAAAGAAGAACTTTTGGAGATTAGCAAACGAACATTTATATATAGATTTTATGTATACGAGTAACTAGCTGACCCAGCAAACGTTGTATTGCCGATCTTAAAATCGCGATACAAAAGTAACTGTTGATCGTAGATGGGTGAAAATTTGAAATTGTATGTATTTTTTAATGCTGACTCATAATCACACAAATTTAAAAAAAATGTCAAAAAAAATGTGGCGTGGACCACCCTTAACATTTAGGGGGATGAAAAATAGATGTTGTCCGATTCTCAGACCTACCCAATATGCACTCAAAATTTCATGAGAATCGGTTAAGCCGTTTCGAAGGAGTTCAACTACAAACACCGCGACATGAGAATTTTATATATTAGATATACGAGTCATATGTTATATTGAAATATGAAAGTATCCTTTGTGTCTTAATTATTTTTTATGGCTTAATTCGGGGTAGAAGTAAAGAATGGATCAATTTTGATTATGTTCAGCAAGTTTGTAAAATTATAATAAGTTTTTAATGTTAATAAATGAAATAAACTTTTGAAGTTATAAGTTTTAAGTTTTAAGTACCTACTGATATTATGTAGTTTAGAATATTTTTAATTTTTGTAGTAGGTGCACTTGCACTTATAAAACCTGAAAGGGTTTATGTTTGTACCTAGTTTTAAGTAAAATTGTAAAATACTTCTTTGTATGTGAATAAATAAATTAAAATAAAATAAAAAAATAATATATTAATGAGACTAGTAAAAGGAGAAACAAAGATATGATTGGTTCCAGGCGTGCGAAGTCGCAGGCAGCTGTAGTCTCGTAAATATGGTCGTAATGATAATCATTTTAATGACAAAATGACAGTTTGCATGTTTTCTTACAAAAATAATGTCATGAAAATTATTGAATAAAGGTATAATTTGATTACTATTTTATGAAAATTTAAATTGTTGTGCATCATAATATTTTTCGAATATATATTATGATTATTTTTTTGTACTAAGCCGATATATTATAAAAAGCAAATCATATAGAAAGTCGCAAATATTTTGATATAGAAAATATTAAGAATTTTAACCCAAAATTAAAATAAAAAATACTTGTCACAAAAATATTGTTACTTTTTTCGGATTTAACACAATATATACTTTAAATAATAAATAAGTAATATAATATATTTATCACATAACAAAAATTTATTACAATAACAGGAAATATTTTTTTATATAAATAAACTTACCAGGCAAACAGAATTGTCAAACATAACAGAATAAATACAAAGTTAACCACAAATATTGAATGTATTAGCATTTAATAAGTTATTTACCTTTTCAATCGTATTCACTTACGACAATAAAATTTTCACTGAACGAGTTCTATTCTGATTTAGATTCCACGAAAGACTGCACGCTGAAAATTGATTACAGCTATTATATATATATTAAACATTTGACATTAGGTTAATAGGTGGCTTATATAATATGGCGTATTCATATCAATAATTTCCTTTACAATGACGTGCTAATCACCAGGCTTACACTCACTGACAGTAATAATGTCTCCTCTGGCTTCTTATCAATCTTAATTACTTTTTATGCAAATGTATCACTATCAAGTCAGGCCGGCAAAGTCGTAAACAATAGCTGCGAAACTATTTTCGGTTGACGAGGAAATCAGTGTGTTCCCGCGAAGACCAGCACAAAACTGATGCGTCATTTTAACATTCGCTCCATAAGTCATAACCAAATTACAGCCGTGTTCGAGATATTTGGTATGTTTTATTATTTTTTACGTTCATTTCATTATTTAATGAATAATGATGCATTATTTTGAGTATTTTCTTGTTAGTAGCTATTTAATAAGTCTATTTCTCTTATTTATTATATACGCTTATTAATAATTATACTAGCTGACCCGACTGACGTTGTTCTGTACATAATAAATAAAATACTGTTTTTTTATGAATTTGTCAATAATTTTTACATAACATCAAGAATTATTTCGTAACATATGCTCCTTGTTGCTATAATGAAATTATTGTTTCATGGCAGAACTGTCAAACCGTGCGTCAATAAATTCTCTCATAGAAAATATGTCCACACAAAAATAAGAAAATATTGAAAATAAAAATAATAATGGGTCCCAAATCGAAATAAAAAATATCATATCTCTAAAGTTGAAGTTTAGGAGTCCATCGCGGACAAACAACGTGACACGTACCCCCTTATTCATAATAGTCTGCTAACTTAAAGCATTGCTAATTCTCACTCTGTCTTCTTCTAATGACCTAAGTCAGAATGAGAAAAAACACCCCTACCGGCTGTTTAAAGTTAGCGGACGATTATGAATAAGGGGGGTAATGTATATATATTAAGATATGTACCAGTAAAAATTTTGTGAAACGTTTTTGAAACGTGAGCGATGTTTGTATTCGATAGACAGATACTTAGAATAATAACGCTAATTATTAGGATTGGTATCTCATAAGTAGCCTATTCGTAACTTTACTCACATCTTTAGAAACAAACCCTCAGTACCTGGAAGCACGGAAGTGCCCTCGCCAAGTCAAGAAAAAACAAGCGGCATGGCCGTACCAGCCTTTATCGAAGCAGTTCAGACAATTTTCGCCCCCTATAACTTCTTTGTGAATAAAATTAGAAGCCTGAAGCAGACATTGTATAAACACGGTGTATTTCAAATTTCATTTTATTTGAACCAGTAGTTTAAGAATTATAACTATTCAAAGTTTCATAATTTAGTAAACACTGACTGACTGAATGAACCGATCATAAAAAGAT
Organism: Leptidea sinapis; assembly: GCF_905404315.1. Lineage (NCBI taxonomy): Eukaryota > Metazoa > Arthropoda > Insecta > Lepidoptera > Pieridae > Leptidea > Leptidea sinapis. The sequence continues at coordinate 3,807,528 of NC_066288.1, read as the reverse complement.
ATAGTTCTTAGTGTATAAATCAAGAAGGTAGGTATATAAAATATTTTACAATTTCAGTCCAGTTTTCTGCATTAACTAACTGCATAAATAACTTTGTAATCTGATATATTTTATACGACATTACAAACTTATTTATGCAGTTGGTGTTTTTGTGTCGTGTGACAATTTCGAGAGTCACATGTTACTAATGTCGACTTTGAAAGTATTAAGATGCAGGAATTTTCAATTTGTGAATACAATAGACTAAGAAGCATTAGCCACACAGATTTGTGAAAAATTGTAACATCAAATTCTCCGAGAAAAACCAAAGACATTGATGGGCTTTGAGAAAAACTGTAGCTGAAGCTCAATAAGCAGTACGGGAAAAGAAAAAGAGGAAGACTACCTACAAAAATAAGAAAAGCTCATAAGACAGAGAGTGGGCTTTAAGTTAATCCGTTGTTGGTATTCAAGAAGCAGAAAGTGCCGTAAAGGAATAAAGTTGGATTATCTACCAAAAGAAATGAGATACCATCAAAAACATAACTTGTAAAATAACCCTAGTCGCGAAACTCAGTTCTTCTACGGTAAAAAGTTGTAAATCCATGTAATACCAAGTCAGTCAATTTATTTAGTCCCAACTTAAGGCGACACTAAATGCTAGCGATCTTGAGCGATATGAGTTCACGGCTGCCGGCCCGCCATCTATGTAACAAAGCCAGCATTTTCTAAATTCTTGCGTGGAAATCGTAATATTGTAACAGGCGCAAACAGTTTATATGCTTACAATTCTCATTATTGATTACTAATCTGAATAAATGAGCCTACACAAAAAAAAGTACAAGCTATATAAATACCTTTTCTGAGAATAGTACTAAACAAATGCGTCATGCCGAGAAAAAACTTGTTTAACTGCAATGAAAAGTGGTATTTCAAAATAGCTCTGGAGTGTTAACTTATAACCAACAGCAAACATTAGAAACCTACAAATAAGCCTTAAGGGTATGTGTTATATGATAAAATAGTGTTCATAGCTCCAAATGGTGTAATTTCACTAATAAACTTGTCTAAAAATGCCTTGTTTGCGTGTTTTCTGCTTACCTTTCACCTTAAGGGTCCATCTGTTTTTACTTATTACATAATTAACTAACCTGATAACACCTTATAGTGACCATATCAATATTGAAAATAAATTATGTTTTAAATATATTAATTGACTTGGCCATCGCACTAAACAATCTATCAATGTATTACTTGTGAGATACATTGTTGTTTTAATTAATAAGAAGATACACTGTGTTTTTATGCAATGGCCAAGTTAATCTTAAAGCCAATTAAATCGTTTTTATAGTATATTACTAAATTGTGTATTTATATTAATTGTAGACGGTAATAGTATTTTTCTAACATGCCAGACAAACCTCTGTGGTTTATGGTCTGTTATACAGGTGGCCCACCCAAACCGGTCAGTATGGGGATTTCAGAATATATAAGAGATAGAAGAATATCTTCTAAGGAACCACGATATCGATTTTAGAGAAAACAAAAACTGCATTCATAGATTTTCAAAAAAAAATCATACACGACTCGGGAATCGAACCCGGTCATTTTGGAAAAAAAATACATTTTTGTTTTATAGCCATATTGATAGTGTAGGTTGTAAGGAGTGATTGTTGCTATGAAACCTTTTGTCTAAAATTAAAAGAAATTGCTTTATTTGATATTGTTTCATGTAAGTTGTCGGTTTTACTCGTTAAAAAATGTAGGCAATAACCAATCGTCATGTTGTCTGGGTATACCAGTAAAAAGATCGTATGACGGGAAATTTAACTCTCATTTGTTATTTTACAGATTTTTTTTCTTTGTGCTGTGTTGTTTGTTTGTGTGTAATTTCTAAATATGCCATTGACAAACGGTGAGTATTATATATTACAGAATTAGATTTATTAGAAGCTTACTTTAAAAATGACAGAAATTGCACCCGTGCACTAGATTGGTATCGAATGAAATCCCTCACAGATTTTACCAACTCGAAAGATATTTCCGAAAATAGTTGAGAATTTAAATAATTATGGAAGCTTCAAGAAACGAAAACAGAGAAGTCCACTAAGTTATGACACTGACATAGAAATAAATGTTTTAACGTATTTCGAAGCTTCACCAGATGCCTCCACTCGTGATGCAGAACGTAATATCCCTGGCGTTTCACGTACCACTATTCAACGAATTCTAAAAAAACACAAATTCAAGTGCTATCGAAGTGGACGTTTGGTTCAGGCCTTACATGCAGGTGATGACGGCAGACGACTTGAATTTTGTCATTGGTTAAAAGAGCAGATAGATTTAGACAGAATTTTTTTAAAGTAAGTAATATTTTCTGATGAGACACAATTTTCCAATAACGGGATTTACAACCACAAAAAAATGACTTTGGTCTCGTCAAAACCCCTTACGAGTTCATGAAGGACGACGTCAAGTTAGATTTTCATTTAACTGCTGGGTTGGACTTCTTCACAATAAAGTTATTTTCTTAAAAATCTATGATGGACGTTTGGACAGATTCAAGTACATCGAAATATTAGAAGATGTTTTAGATGTCACGAGAGAAATGTCGGTAGAAGAAAGAGAACGAGTGTATTTCCAACAGGATGGAGCACCGACACACAATCGACCTATCAAATGGCCCGCGAGGTCACCCGGTTCAACCCCACTAGATTATTTCTTGTGGGGTTACGTTAAAGGTGAAGTCTACAAAACTAGCTACGACATCATTGAAGATCTAAAAATAGCCATAGAGATTATATAGCCTATTTTAACCCCAATTCACAACTTCAAAGTACAAAACGCCATAACAAAATCGTTACCTAAACGAGTTGACTATTGCATTTAAGAAAATGGTTGCCATTTTGAACATTTACTAAAATAATTAAAATAATATTTAAAAAATAAATTTCTTTTAATTTTAGACACAAGGTTACATCGCAACAATCACTTCTTACAACCTACACTATCAATGTGGCAATAAAACAAAAATGTCTTTTTTTTTTTTTTCAAAATGACCAGGTTCGATTTCTGAGTCGTGTATGATTTTTTTTTGAAAATCTATGAATGCAGTTTTTGTTTTCTCTAAAATCCATATCGTGGTTCCTTAGAAGATATTCTTCTATCTCTTACATATTTTAAAATCCTGACCGGTTCGGGTGGGCCACCTGTATATTGATAAATTGTAATGCTATTTTTCATCTATACATACATATAAATAAAATTGGAGTGTCTGTTTGTAATATTGAAATAACCGTTTTTTACTACACGTATATGAACATATATACGGTAAATACACCAAAATTATCTGTCTGTCTGTCCGTCTGTTTGTTCCGGCTAATCTCTGAAATGGCTGGACCGATTTTTATATGGCAAAATAAAGTTTGCTGGGTCAGCTAGAAATAAATAAAAAAATAAAAATAAAAAATCTATTTCTTTAGAACTTATAATATTTGTAAAATTGATATGGACACTGTTAGATGTTGTTATGTTCGATAATTATATAATAAGTTAAAACAGAAGAACCCTTAAGTAGAGACTAAATAAATTGACCGACTTAGTCGTGGATCTCACAACTTTTTACGGTACAAGAACTGAGTTGCGAGACTTGTTTTTTTTCACAAGTTATGTTTTTGATGGTACTTACTTACTGGCAGCCAGTTTCTGTAAAGTATAAAAACAAAATGGCGTACTTTAAATTTTGCATAATCACGCTTTTTTTGTTTATTCAATTTTACTCCACTTATTATCATTTTGTTTCGCAATATTTGTTTGTAATAAAATAAAACATTAAAACAAATGTCATCTTCCTAATTAAGTAGTCTTTGTGACTGAAATTTGTCTGATACAATATGAAATAGACAATAATTTAAATGTAAAGTTAGTATCTTCCAAGAGACATTCGTAAGTAATTGTAATTTGTAAATACTTTTTAAACAAATCATTTATTTGTATGAAAAATACACGGTGTCCACTAGGGAAGTTAATATTTAAAAAATGTTTAGAAGGACGGCTGAGGCGAGGAAGCGGAGAGGAGGCTTGGACGACGGCTCGGACGTTGCTTAATCATGATGGACCGTTGGAGTAGACCACATAACGCTTTTGTAATCGAAGCATATTTATTGGACGAGTGGCAAATCGTACGCCGAAGCCAGGCGCAAAATTTGATCTCTTCACGATATGTAAAAATGCACCAAGTAAAAATTTAATTAAGAAATGGATAAAAAAATTTGGGAAACAGAATCTACCATGAGCATAAAAAACATGGGACCTATTCCATCTGTTTCAACACAAGAAAACGTGCAACGAGTTAGTGATGCAGTTATCACAAATCCACGTCGGTCTGTTCGGAGGCATGCAGCGGCTTTGGCAATAAAAAAGTAAACGGTGCACATAATAATCAAACAGAAAATACGCTTTCAGCATTACAATATTCATGTTAATTGTACATTAGAAAATATCAAAATTTTTCTGTCGTAAATATCAACGATATCTTTAAAAATATTTATTATTCCAAATTTTAATAACTCTTAAGATAATATACAATTAATATGATTTATCTACAAATTAATTCTAAGCCGGCCTTAAGGTGAGAAAAAATGATTAAGACGTAAAATATCATTAGATATTTATTTAATAAAATTATAAAGGCATTAAAATTTAGACAATACCGCCTCTTTTACTCAAATAATTAAAGTTGCTCAGGGATATTTATATTTTCAGTTTTAACTCAACCTAAGCTACTTCTTCATTTTGGCAAAACATTTCATTATCATTGCATAGTCATCCCATTTCACCGTTATCATTAATTAATGATTTAAAACGATCAAATACACACTTAATAATTATTCACTAGATGTTTATTCCATATTTACAGCTGGCGTATAAGTTTTTATGTTTGAAATTAAAGATTTATCAAAGACAATATTTACCATTCTATAATTCCCCACCTATGAGTTGAATTGACGTGCTTAGCATATTCGCTTCTTCTCGGTGGATAGGTAGATACGTGACAGAGTGGTCATTATTGTCGAGAAGTTTCAATAGGGGCATATAATGCGCCTTACAATTTCTCGCCATCTCACTCTGTTAGTGGTCATTCGAGTGCACTCATACACAGCAGATTTGATCTGATCGGTCCATCGCCTGGACGACAAGGCGATCTATGGACTGGCTGCCTCGTCTCGTTACTTGTCGAAAGAAGTCTAGTATGCAGTACTGCTCTATTTAAGATACACGTTGTTTGTTATTTAGTTACTGGAGAATTATCGAAACGTTTGTGTGAAAATCAGTCCACGATACACAAAGCATCATTCTCCAGCACCACATTTCCAGAGAGTCTATCTTCTTCTTTTCAATCTCTCGCAATAGCGAAATGGCAAGATTAGCGTTCGCTTAAGCCTGGTCTTTGTGGCTTTTGTAATGTTTCTGTTTTGCATATTCTCTACCATTACTCAACTATTAATCTATATCAGTTTTGGATTACCCATTATTATATTCTTCGCCGAAAAAATTAATTCCTCTCCAAATATTTTCCTAGTTGCAAAAAATTGTTGCCCTTAAAATTACTAAAAATACTATGTAATTAAAATCGACTTTCAGAGGAATTCAGAATATTATATTCACTCTGTCACCTGAAACCTTTTTTAAGTCCACAATTGTCATCTACATCATACAGAATGGCAGGCTAGTCATAAAGGGTATTATAATTTTAAATTGGCGATTGTGAATGTAAATAAATTGCACAATAACCAATATCCGTAGCGCAGAGTGACTGAATACGGGTGTGTGGTCATCTCATATCATGCCATATTATTGTACACGATCATATAAAACATCTTTCATGTATCATTGGTACGAGTCTATCTCAATTATTTTATCGTAACTGGTTAATTCGTTTTTGGTAAACTGAAATAGTTTTGTTACACTTATTGTTTGGAACACTTCGATTTACATTTGGAACTTGTAGGTGGAGCTTGGTTTAGGAATTAGTTATAGAATTTCTAGATACATATATTTTTTTTCTTTTTCGTGTTTAAAAACAAAATTCCTCAATATCATTTACGTACGCATCACTTGTGTCTAGCAATATTCCAACAGGACTAACTTTAACTTGCAGATTTTGCCTTGAGGCTGATGAAACGCCTCTTCATCTCCTCTGCAATTGCGGCCCTGATACATAAGCGTCACACCATACTTGGCGACTATACCCTGCTGCTTTTTGCAATACTCCCCTCAAGTAGATACTGCGGTTTGTAAACGCGGCAGGGCTTGACGACGAGCTGTAAGTATGAGTGGAGAACACAATAGTTCAATTCTGGACGCGGTGTTACAAAGACTCATTAGGACTAGCCGAATAGCCACCTTTTTCAAATAATAATAATATTGACACACATTTTACACAAATTATTTTGCCCCAAGTTAAGCATATATAGCCTGTGTTATGGGTTACAAGACAATGATATATTTAATACAATATACTTACTTAAACATACATAAATGCATATAAACATACATAAATACATTTAAACATCCATGACTCGGAAAAAAACATCCATATTCATCATATAAATGCTTGCCACCTACTGGGATTCGAACCCGTGACCTCTAGCTTAGTAGGTAGGATCGCTTACCACTCGGCTATTCAGGTCGTCCAGGCTCGGTACAAAAATAACTTTAACTTGTTTGACTTAAGTTACCGTATCTCCAAGGTCGGCAAAGGACGTCTATAGTGCAAATCTACTCCGTATAAGAGAGATAAACATCCCTAACGGAGATACATCAAGATAGGAAAAGCAAGAATCCACCTCACGACACGCCACAAATTAGGATATCCCCACCATCTGGATGTGTGGCGGTCCTCCATAGTGCGGTTTTCAAGGAGCTTTCTTCCTCGTACTACTAAGCTGTGGAATGAGCTTCCTTGTGCGGTGTTTCCGGGGCAAAAAAAATGAGCGTACACCTTCCTTAAAGGCCGGCAACGCTCTTGTTAATCCTCTGGTGTTGCAAGAGAATGTGGGCGGCGGTGATCACATATTTTTTTTTATATAATCACGCCTCTTTCCCATAGAGGTAGGCAGATATCACTTCTTTCCACTTGCTACGATCCTTACATACTTGTTTCGCTTCGTTCACTTTCATTATTCCCTTCATTCATGATCTTCGGTATAGGGTTTCTTGACCTGGCCTATTTTCAAGACGTCTCTATTTGGTTAAAACTTTTTAAATTCTAAATTTCACCGGGATCTACCCCTTCCAACACTTTCATTCACACTCACCTTATACACTTTTTTGGTCAATCGTTCATTTCAGCATACCTTTCTCAATTTTTGTCACTACATCTTCTTTCAGGCCACAGCGTTTTCTTATGTCACTATTTCTTATCCTGTCACTCAGTTTACTTTATTCAGTACAAGCTGACCCAACAGACGTTGTTCTGTATATATTAAATAAAATAATGTTTTTATATGAATTTGTCAATAATATATCATAACATCAAAAATTACTTCGTAAAATATGCACGCTGCTGTCGTAATGAAATTGTTTCACAGCAGAACTGTCAAACCGTACGTCAATAAATTCTCTCATAGAAATTATGTATGGACACATCAAAGGAAAAACAAATTTGTTATTTTTATTTAATTTAGCAGCATTTCCCTATTTATTCACCTTTTAAACCTTCTTTGGACTTCCACAAATAATTCAAGACCAAAATAAGCCAAATCGGTCCAGCCGTTCTCGAGTTTTAGCGAGACTAACGAACAGCAATTCATTTATGTATATATATATAGATTATATTATCATAAAACAATAATAGATTCCTATCGATGAATAATTTCTCAATAAACGTAGCTTTCATAAACAAAATGAAGCCGTTTCAATTAGCCCTTCTGGGATTGCCTGTATTTTGCCATTATTCAACATTTATAAGAAATTTTCCTGCCGACATTAGTTTAAAAATTAATAAGCTTTTGTAACACGAAAGAGGTGGATCTGTTACTCCACGCCTGATACTTATTGCTCTATTTGTCATATTTATCAACAAATAACTATTCCTAGACAATTTAATAACTATGTTACATGTCAGTACAATGTTGGCATTTTACTTAAAAGCCCAGTACATTTTTAACTAACTACTAGTGGACCCGACAGACGTTGTCCTGTACATACGTCTTTAATTTGAAAAATCGGTCGAGCCGTTAGGAGGGTGCACTAACATACACATGGGCAGGAGAATTATATTATATGGACGGAAATGAGAATCTACACCAAGCTCAAATTCATTGGAACACACAAAAAAATCATCACAATCGGTCTAACTGTTCAGGAGGTAGTTCAATTGTGAATTTAAACCATTCTCGAATCCACCTGAAGACACACACAAATCTCAAATTCACTGGAACACAAAAGAATCATCAAAATCGGTCCAGCCGTTTAGGAAAAGTTCAATTACAACATACGCACAAAATAAATTTAAATATATTAAGATAATCAAATAATTTTCGTTTAAAAACTTATATTTATTGCCACTACGATGTAAAAGATAACTATTTAGATCCGTATCTTTTGTAAGATATCTGTCTCTGTAGACAGGCTTCTTCTATCTTTAACAAATCTCAATTAAATTACCAAAGCATAGACGACTAAATATAGCCCAGGGGTTAGTGACCCTGCCTACTGATCTAGAAGGCCCGGGTTCGAATCCCGGTAGGTGCAATAATTTATATGATGAATATGGATGTTTGTTTCCGAGCCATGGATGTTTATTTGTATTTATGTATGTTTAAGTAAGTATATTGTATTAAATATATCGTCGTTGCATCCATAGTAGGCTATGCCTTGTTTGGGGTTAGATTATTTGTGTAAGAGTGGGTCAATATTATTATTATTAATTATATTATCCCCTATCTAGGTCCCTTTTTTTGTATGTATCCTTCCCATTAGTTGAGGCTCAAATAAACTCTATAGTCTATTGGCAGCGGGTTTTCAATAATACTACTACTACAGTACAGCTTACAGATTCATGCAAGCAGCTGAATTATAATAGCAGAGCATTTACCAGTGGGAGGCTCCTTTGCATAGGATGCCGGCTAGATTATGGGTATACCACAACGGCGCTTACACAATGAGTAAGCATTTATGCGTTTCGGTCTGAAGGGCGCCGTATCTAGTGAAATTACTGGGCAAATGACATTTGACATCACTTATGTCTCAAGGTGACGAGCGCAATTGTAGTGCCGCTCAGAATTTTTGGGTTTTTCAAGAATCCCGAGCGGCACTGCATTGTTATGGGCAGGGCGTATCAATTAACATCAGCTGAACGTCCTGCTCGTATCTTCCCTTATTTTCATAATAAAAGAGCACCGACGCCTATCTGCCGGTTTCATCATTAAATTCCGGCCACACATGGAGTATTACTGTCATCTCTGGTCTGGCGCACCCCAGTATCAGCTCGATCCATTTGACCGCGTGCAACGCAGAGTATTTCGAACTGTCGGGGACACAGTGCTCTGTGAACGGCTGGATCACTTGGCGTTGCGTAGAGACGTCGCTTCATTGTGTGTCTTCTACCGCATTTATCACGGGGAGTGTTCCGAAGAGCTGTTTAACCTGATTCCTGCCGCCGAATTCCACCTTCGCACGACACGCCACAAGTTAGGATATCATCCTCACCATCTGGATGTGTGGCGGTCCTCCAAAGTGCGGTTTTCAAGGAGCTTTCTTCCACGTACTACAAAGCTGTGGAATGAACTTCCTTGTGCGGTGTTTCCGGGACGATACGACATGGGTACCTTCAAAAAAAGCGCGTACACCTTCCTTAAAGGCCGGCAACGCTCCTGTGAAACCTCTGGTGTTGCAAGAGATTGTGGGCAGCGGTGATCACTTAACAACAGGTGACCCGTACGCTCGTTTGTCCTCCTATTCCATAAAAAAAATCTATAAGTCTTGATAGAGCCTCATGGTGCTAGACATACGATGAAAACAGGCCTGGTTTATTACTTCAGTGTACGTGACAAGCTACGTCTTACACTAGCGATTTGTTTCTCACTTTATGTTAGTGTGAGTGAATTGCTCAAAATAGAGGTTAATCGTCAACCTCAATTATTTTCGACGTTTTAACAGCTGTCACAGTGTATCTAGACGTATAAATGATTTATGATTAAATTAGTTCAATGGCGCCATTATCATTTCAAAGATTTAAATTCGGTTGGTTTTATTCGCGTCAATTATGTAATATATTTAGTAAAAATATATTTATCATTTAAAAATTATGGTCGATATTAATTAATGTAGTCATCTTGTATTTCCTTCATTTAATGGATGATAAAAAAATTTAATAAATTGATATGGAGATATAATTTGAGTATACCACCTTTACTTATAGATTCAAGCTATTGTTCTGATTATTCTTTTACGAATTTTGATTTATACAAAAACTAGCTGACCCGACAGACGTTGTTCTGTATAAAGTTTATTTTTTACCTCCTTAGAATGTTAGAGAGATATAAATTCTAATAAGATATTTATTTTAAACTATTCTTTCAATTTGATTTCTGAACACATCAAAGGAAAAGCAAAATTGTTGTTTTTATTTAATTTCGAGAATTTTCATATTAATTTCATCATTCACCTTTTAAACCTTCTCTGGACTTCCACAAATAATTCAAGACCTAAATTAGCCAAATCGGTCCAGCCGTTCTCGAGTTTTAGCGAGACTAACGAACAGCAATTCATTTTTATATATATAGATAGATATAATATTTCAAATTAAGTAAGATCTTACCGATCGCATGCATGTTAAACAAACAAATAATAATAAATCTATTATGATTGGTAATTTAATATTGACAATCAAATAAAGTTTCAAAACTAATTAAAACGACAATTACGGACTTCATTACGAAAAAGTGAACGCAAAATTAAATATAAAAGCAGATGTTGTAGGAACACACATTCTTTCATTGTTCGTAATAAGACTGTTAGGGATTATCTTATTTCATCATATTTTGGGCCACAAACAGGATAACAAAAGGTACTAGAGACATATTTTATCCTTCAATAACAACCCTATTATGAAACAGGAAGACACACTGGTCCGAAACATTGCTAAATTACTTATTAAACACTTAAAATATTTATGATGTACCAATAGACGGTATTACTATCAATATTGAGGCCTTAGATAGACTATGACAGATATGAAAACGTCGAAAAAAATTGATTAACTAATCTCTATTTTGAGCAATTCACGCACACTAACACAAAGTGTCATACAAATCGCGAGTGTAAGCCGTAGCTTGCACACTAACAATTCATGGCCTGTTTTTATCAGTTGCTAACAGCAAGAGACTAGACGCATAAATTATCTAAGCACTACACTAAATAACTATTACTGGCCTGTTTTTATCGGTTGTCTGACAGCAAGAGAGAGAGAGAATTATGTAAAATTGGGGTTACAAAAACCAAAAAATAAAAAACCAGGTGACCCTCTCTCATCACGCTCACCGATAAAAAAGTAAGCGTAACTTATGAGTTACAGTTAACTTTTATTTATAAACATAAAGTTCGGATCAATCAGAAGAAATGAAAAAATTATAATAAGAGGATAGTGTGTTGAAACTAAGGAAATGTTTTGTAACAATTTTAATACTACTATCCGTTGTAGGTTTATTTACAGCTTGTTAATTAGAATTGTCTGAGAACGGTTCCTCAGGATATAGTTTTTGAGAAACTAGAAACACATTTGCGAATCTCGCTGCCGAATCTTCTATACACATTATATTCCCCTGATCATTACAATGGATATAAAATACTATGTCAATATAACACAGATGTTATGTAAATTGTCGTATTTTCAAAACATGACGGCAACATAATTAAAGTGAACTTTATTTTACCGCGTGCTTTCAATATGACATCATTACCAGTTTACAGTTCCGGCGAAGGTTTCATGATGTTTTCAAAATGTTTCAAATCCTTACAGGTAAATTTAAAATTACTTTGTTCATATTATATTTTTTTTCTTTTAGACACATTAGACTAAAACTTTTGCATAATTTTTGGAAACTTCACTGGTGAATGTGTTAATTATAAGTTCTGTTAATGTTTATTATTGTAATACTGTTTGTTTCCTCTACATGAATAAAAAAAAGGATTGTGTGGTTTTATGAAACCACGGTAAAAGTGAAACTTTTTTTCACTTTATAGACATTTAACTAAAAATTTTTGGAATAATATTCCATTAAGGGTATAAAAATCGTTTTATCAATCTTAATTTTATACTTGGAAAATTGGAACGATAGTGGTAAATAATAAAAGTAGACTAGGTTTCCAACTAAATCAGTAATAATCTATACACTACACGGTCAGCTGCTGCGAACTATAGGCGCCGCCCGACTGTCACGCGACATGCAACACACAGACGAAAAAGTTTGAGACGATGTAATAAAAGTTTCACTTTAATAAATAAATATTTCGCGTTTCAACGTTATGTAAGTTGATAAATATATTGCTAATGACTAGTGTATGTACATTATCAAATTGTAAGACGAATATCTTGAAGTACTAGTACTAACTTACTTAAATTTATCAAGTTTTTAAGGTACAGTGCTCTCTTTGCGAAAACTACTCAAATTTATATTTATAATTACACCACGTTATATCAGCTTATTCCTGAAAACAGCTACACCAATTATACTCATATTTTAACAAGGAAACTTGAAAGTAAAATATCAATCAACAATATTTAAGAGTTATATATATATATATATTCAGTTTTTGACATTTGAGTATTTTTGTTGCGTAACTTTGCATATATTGTAATTGAAATTATTTGTAAAACAACTAAAATGTAAATCTTGACTTAAAAGAGTGGCAATGAGTTTCTTTCTACTTCTTTTCATTAGCCCAACCCTTTACGAAGCAGCGGTAAATTCAATAAGAAACAATATTTATATTTCTTTTTTGACATTCATAAGTGTCATTTCCGTGACCTACATGAATAAAGTGTTTTTGAATTTGAATTTGAATTTACACATGATGCGCAATGTTGCGATTTTTTAGTTTTTTTTTTATCTGTATTATCCGTATCCTTAAATATGTTTTGGTTATTTTGTATATAAATTTAAAAGCCGATACTTTCTTTCACAAAATTATCACCTATCATGGTAAATGAATTTGGTAATTTACGTTTTAGTCAACATTTGCGTTTATTCAAAATATAAGCACATACTATGACTTATTTCTAAAAAATATTACTTAATAACGTTTCAACTTTGGTTCTCCTGGTAAGGTAAAACCTTATCTGATGTACATGTACTGGAAATATAAGTTTTTTTAATATTGCAATTTTCAAATAAGAATACCTAGGTGACAATGTTAAGAAAATGAAAAACAGCTTAATGTAGAAAGTTACCAATACTTTTATTGTTTTTCGAAGTAATCTCCATTCCTCTCAACACATCGTCGCATTCGATGGAACCACTGAGAAAAGCACTGGGCCCATTCTTCCTTAGGGGTCTCTTCTATCACATTTTCGTACGCTTTCACCGCTTACGTACGGTCTTGGGAATAAATAAAAGTCGCAGGGCGCCAGGTCAGGACTGTATGGCGGATGACTCATTATCCCGACACCTGCCATAGTCAAATTTTCAACAGTCCGTTTTGCGGAGTGAGCATTGTCGTGGTGAAGTAGGATCCTGCTGAGGGCGCTGCTGTCGAATTTTTTCCAAGACAAAAAGCAAATACCGGTCTGGAGTAACTGAGCTTCCAACTTCTACGCGACAGTTGTGCGCGAAATGACCTTTCCGACCAAAGAATGAGGCAATCATCTTTTTTCCTTGACTTCGTCCTTTATTACCTTAGTTGCCCGATCCTCGAAAGGAAACACACTGAGCTGATTGTGTTTTGGTTTCGGGTTCGTAGCAATATATCTAGCTTTTATCACCTGTGATGTCAAATACAGCATTTAATGTAATGTATGTTTATAGGCACATAAGTAAATTTGCCAGAAACTGTCATAACCATAATGCTAACACCAGGAACCACCTACTACTCGACTAAGTCGAGTTAACAAGTCTTTTTATATACAGTGGGGCGATGTATATGCTTTTACAACAGGATCCCAGAGAATGTTCAAAACAAAAGTATTAAGTAAAAGCTTTATATGGATATGACCAAGGCCTTTGACCTAGTGGACCATAAAATTTTACTATATAAATTAGAGAAATATGGTCTTAGAGGAAATATTTTTAACTTGTTAAAGTCATATTTATGTGGTAGAAAGCAGCATACGGAGATAAAGCGCATCTGTGAAAAAACGACAAATGAAATCACATATCAATCTTCAGCTTCAATAATTTATTTGCATTAAGACAAAACAATATTGTGGCTTAATGCAAATAAATTATTAGTAAATCTAAAAAAAACTAGTTTTTTGCAATTTTATTTAAGAAATAATAAATTTGGGAACCTCCAAATCAAACAAGAAGATTAATATACAAATGCATCCAGAACAGCTAGATTCTTAGGTATAACAATTGATAATAAACTAACCTGGAATCAACAGACGGACACAATTGTAAAAAGGGTGAACTCGCAGGCGTACGCACTATTTCAGCTATCCAAGATTACCCATATAAAAGCCCTACTGTCTGCATATTACGGGTTAGTTGAATCTATACTTCGCTTCGGTATTATATTTTGGGGCAACAATAGCGGAGGCCATGCAGTACTTCTTTCACAAAAAAACCTGTATAAGAGCTATGTTTAAATTAAAAAGGACAGAAAGTTGCGTACCCTACTTTAAAAAACACAGTATTTCAACGTTACCTGCGCTATATATTCTAGTAGTAGCTGTCTTCGTAAAAGACAACCCCCACCTTTACAAAACGAGATCCGAAGGCCAAACCAGAAATTTACGTTTTGAAAATCGCTTATGTCTGGAGAAATCAAACACTACTTTAAAACACTAAAGTATAATCTGCATGGCACAACAAATTTATAATAAATTACCAGAGCATGTGAGAAGCTGGCCTAAAAGGGAATTTAAACATAAACTTAAAATATATTTAGCGCATAAATGTTATTATAAGATCAGTGAATTTTTAATAGAAAACGACTTTGAAGCCTTGAAGTAACATTGACAAATAAGTATTTAGTAACTGCGTATTTTGAACATAATTTTTAATTTAACTATGACATTTATAATATTTTTTCTTAATAATGATATGGTCGCTCTTATCTTTAACTTCATGATGCAATTAATTTAATTTAACTTTATTTCATGATGTAATCAATTTTGTTTTATGATAATTATTATGATTTGTTTATAATATCTATATGTCAAATATTTGTATGCTCAATAACGGGCACGACTTGGAGAGCTTTAGCTCTCTGTATTTAAATAATGTATCTATAATGTAGTACCCTAGTCAATAAATAAAAAAAAAATTGTAAAGAAACATTTGTGTGGTAAAGGTTACTATAACATAAATGACTTTCTTAATGATACCACAGATTGGGAATGGAGCGACCGCCCTCAGGCTATTAAAGAATAAGTTTAATTGTACAATGTTACTTTGTTACTTTGTAAATGTTACTTTAATTGTAAAACAAATTTTTGATGAAAAAAAAATGAAAGCCTACTGAGTTTGTTGCGCCCATTCTTCTCAGGTCTGAGGTATTCATTTTGGAATGGGTGGTAGTTTTTTGACTTTCAATAAGTGGTTTCACATCCTATTTTGAGTAAAAATATTTGAATTTGAATTTAGGTCACCGCCATTGAACTTATCTAACATTTGGCGACACCAGTCCATGCGAAGGTGTTTCTGGTCGTCGGATAGAGTATGGGGAATCCATCTGGTGCAAAGCTTCCTGACGCCTAAATGTTCGTGTAATGTTTTTTGAACTCGACATGAGTGATTGGTATGAACCAATGCCTAGGCTTGCCCGTATCTGCTGATAGGTCACTCTCTTATCTTCGTTTATCATGCGTCGCACAGCACTGATGTTATCTTCAGTAGTCTCTGTTAAAGGACGTCCCTCAAGCGGATCATCATTGAGATTGTTAAACCAATTGTAAATAGTGGCACGAGATGGGGCTTCATTAAGAAATGCAAATCGCAGCCTATCATAGCTTTGTTGTTGATTAAGCCCACAACGAAAGTCATAATAAATCATTGAAATAAAATTTTCTCGCGTTAGGTTCCTTTTCCGTGTAACAAGAAATTTAGATTTGCCGCCAATTCCCAAAAACAAATGAAAAATGAATGCAATATACTTACATTAGGTTACCAAAGAGTTCTAAAATTGAAATTCCAGAAAGTTTTCATTAGCAATGTTTCTAACTGGCCAGTTCTAAACATTTTCAGTGTTACCCACGTATACATACAAAAAGAGACTTCCTGCATATATTCCCTTTTTTAAAAGTGATAGTTACTTCAACTATAAAATACTTTGTTGTCATTAAGTAATTATTACATAATCTTCTGGGATTAATTATACAAATTAAATATTTTGTAAGCAACAATTATGAACGATGTGGGACTCGAACCCACGATTTCTCGGGTTCCGTCCGAGCGCTCTTACCAACTGAGCCAACCGAGCCAACTGTTCGAGTACGCATGGATCATAATTTTGATATATCTTATTCAACAATTTGTGGCTTATTATTAGCTTGTGCTCAACCCCAATAATTTCATTTTAGAAAATTGATTTGAGATGTCGCTCCTTAGTCGCTCTAATAAACTCAAACGATCGGCCCAGTTTGGTAAGGTTGTGGGTTCGAATCCCGTATCATTCATAAATTTTGTTAACAAATTTAATTTGTATAATCATAGCATAGACAATTACTTTTAAGTTTAACAGGAGTCTATGCAAGTTAACATTTATAATTATTTTCAACAGAGAAACGAACCACGCGAGGTAAACGAATTTCGAAATATAAAGAAAGAATCAAATTTGAAAGAATTTATACGGTACTGGATAAAAAAAGCAGGACTTTGGCAAGAAACATCGTACAATATTCACTGGATTGCAAAGATTTCAATCGGATTTTTCTTCGTTACCAACGTGATGCAATTTATAGCGTTGATTATTGCAAGAAATAATCCCGAGCAGCTCTTTGCTTGTTTAAGCGTTCTATCATTCTGTGGAATTGGTTTTGCAAAGTTATGTTCCTTGCATTTTAGAAGAGAAGATTGGAACATGCTGCTCAATGAGGCACGTGATTTAGAAAATGATCAGCTGACATTTGAATCCGACGATATTGATTACGACTCCGACGATGACGAAGAGAACATAATAATTGAAAATATTTCAACTTATACTAGCAAATTTCACTCTACAATTGCTCTACTGTCAAAATTGTATTTAGTAACATGCGTTGTCTATATTGCGTCACCATTCGTCGAGTATGCGATATACAAATCTCAAAATGAAGATTTTCCACTGCCGCATATTTTGCCAATGTGGGCTCCATTTGATGAGTACTTCTGTGGATATTTGGTGATGGTTTTCATTGAATTCATAGCCTCTGTATACTGTGTAGTGATACATATTATCTTCGATTGTTTTTCAGCTGGATCTATGATATTAATTTGTGGGCAATTCTCTTTGCTCAGAGATTACTGCCTCCGAATTGGTGGTAGAGGCAACATGTTGAGTCATAGTAACAGACGAGATTCTCGAGCTCATTATAGAATAAAATTATGTCATAAATATCACGTTATTATACTTAGGTAAGAGTATATTAAGACTCTTATAAATTTCGCTACAATAATGTAATCTTTCGTAGAACTTTCACTAATATTGCAACATAGGTCCCAGGGGTTTATTTAAAGAGATAAATTTAATGAAAATGACGTGTCAATGTTTTAAGGCTTCATGTTCTCTATAATTGATTGATTAATTATAATCGCTTATAAAATGCTCACGGAATGCCTTTATTTATTTGCGGTGTGTATAGATAATGCAGCTACTGTACTCAATAACTTTTGTATTAATTTACATTTAATTTTTTGACTAACTCGTGTAAGGCATTGACTATTTGACGTTTGAGTATGTTTGTTGCATCGGTTTACATATTATATTGTAATTGAAATGATTTGTAAATCGATGAAAATGTAAATCTTGATATAATAGAGTGGCAATGAGTTGCTACTTCTTCTCATTAGCTCAACCCTTTACGAAGTAGCGGTAGATTCAATAAGAAAAATAAATTTTTGACAGTGTCATTTCCGTGACCTACATTAATAAAGTAATGTTGTATTGACTTGATTTGATTTGAAACAAGCGATTCTCAAAGTTTAATAATAGAAGTAAGGATAGTCTCGCGTTGCACATGAATAGGTTCTATTGAGTTTATTAATCCCAGAATAATCAACGCACTTTAACAACAAAAAAATAAGTAACAAAAGGTCTTACTGTGAAGGAAAACAAGGTAAGGAAACCTTGCACACCTGCGAAAAAATTTGGAGGGAGTGTGTATAATTCATCAACTCCCACTGGGCTTACGAGGGCCCAGGGGAGTCTCACGCAAATTATTTGTAGACGCATTGACGTCGAGTAATGAAAAATAGCCCGGGAATTCCTATCCACCATTACTAGAAAAACATGACGTGTCTAAGGAAATATAAAATATTAACTAAACAATATTAATAATAATTCTTTATTTGCATAATGTGTGTATACAAGTAAACAAAAAAATCCTATACGAATCAACATATTAGCCAATAAGGGCATGCAAATTACATTACCTCCACGTCATTATATAATAATAAAATTCTAAGATTACAGCACATAATATTTCGATGTTACATTATATTAAAATCTACACAAAATATACATGTCATATACATATACAATGTTTAATAGCCTATTATAAAAGATCAGATTTTAAAATACCTCGTTCAGAATTCAGTGCCAATTCGAATCAAATTCTTAGAAATGCATTTCTCTAGGAAAAAGTATTATCCAGCGTCTTCATAAACTTTAGTGTGAAATCCGATTTCAAAAAGCCTTTACAGTCTTTGAAAATCGCTGAATATGCATGGAGCTATATCAATAGATAATTAGTTCGTTTTGTGAAACGGTCACCGGATGATTCATAAGCTAAAGCCAGTACATATTACAAATGGGTACTTATGGCTTTCATACTCAGACCTCACTCTCAAGAGAGTGTCTAATAATAAGATAAATATTAAGATAAGATAACCAATTATTTTAATACAGTGACATAACAATATTTGCAGGATTTACGCATTTGTTACGCACATGAAAGTTAGATTTTTTTAATGTGGTTTCTAATTATAAATGATTCATTTAAAATTTAAACAAAAGAATTGTAATTTTATAAGAATATCAACTAATAAAAGTTACTGATTATAAGAAACTTTTAAATACTGATCAAGTACCTCATAATATAATTGGAAGAGCAGACATTTCTATGACAGTTTTTTGAAAATCCTGATTAGTATCTAGGATTGAAAATAAAGGCCAACAGAAAAAAAATAAGGCAAAGGGTTCAAGCCCATACATTATTTAATAATTAATTGTCAAAGCCATCTTTGCAAGATTCTTACAAAAATGTTCTATCTAAAAACTAATTAGGAATTGCGGTGAATTTCACCTTCGCACGACACGCCACAAGTTAGGATATCATCCCCACCATCTGGATGTGTGGCGGTCCTCCACAGTGCGGTTTTCAAGGAGCTTTCTTCCACGTACTACAAAGCTGTGGAATGAACTTCCTTGTGCGTTGTTTCCGGGACGATACGACATGGGTACCTTCAAAAAAAGCGCGTACACCTTCCTTAAAGGCCGGCAACGCTCCTGTGATTGCTCTGGTGTTGCAAGAGATTGTGGGCGGCGGTGATCACTTAACAACAGGTGATCTATGCACTCGTTTTCCTCCTATTTGATTTTGATTAATGATTTTCGCTTCGTTAGACCAAAGAAGTATAACTCCTTGCGTACATACATAAGTACACACACACACTTTTTTCTATTGATATTTTTGTATCTTAATAATTTGTTTTATCAATTCTTACTAAACATATTTTATTCAGGATGGTCAGTAAGCTGAACTACTTATTGAGGACAATCATTGGAGTATATTTCTTCGTAGCTACACTCACACTCTGTTCCGTAGCTATTGAAATTCAATATGTAAGCATTATTTTTAACATTTTTTTTTATTAAGTCCACAAAACTGACTACAATTGTATGGATTGCAAAGTAGTAAAATATACAAAAATACTATTTATCAATTGAGTCTACTGGATGTGGACGTGGCATGCGTGATTAAGTGAAACAATAACTACAGCGCAACAAAACACGCTTAACAAACAAGCTTGATACAAAGAGGACTTATTCTAACAGCCAATTACAAGAAAAAAAAATATTAACAGATAACTTACTTGCTAACTTATCTATGTACATAGTTTATTTTTTATTTTGGGTATATTGTCACAGAAGATATCTATAGCATCTCTGTAATAATTTGCAATAAATTGCATTCTATGTAGCGGACTATGATCACCAAGTTTGGTTCTGCTTTTTCATTGCTTAATGCCATATCCAAGGTAAGTATATCATATTAAATAAGAAATATAATTATACCTTAGATATTTACAAGATAAGATAATATTTATGAAATAAAAATTTTCACTGTTGCATCTCAATACAATCTTGATAATCCCATTATAAGCACATTAACGAATTTGCTAGAAACTGCATATGTTAACACAAGGATCAAACAAACTTCTCGTGCCTACTACTCGGTTAAGTCGAGTTAGTAAGTCTTTTATTATGCGATGTATATGCTTTTATTTGTAAACTGATCCGAAATGAAATGTCTGTACATTTTAAAAACATTTGTGTGGTAAAGATTACTATAACATAAATGATTTTCTTGAGCGAACACCCTCAGGCTATTTAATTATAAATTTTACTGTACGATACTATCCACATATTATATTGTAAGGAATTTAAACGAATGCCCATTCTTCTCAGGTCTAAGGCATACTGTTTCGAATGGGGGTAGTTTTTGACGTTCTATAAGTGATATTAAATCATATTTTGAATAAAAATATTTCGATTTGATTTTGCACATAGGCGTCTTTTTTTTCTGCCATCGAGCAGTAGTATATTGCTACTATAATTGATATAAGTTTGAAATAACAGTAATTACAGTATTGCGATGGGCCACTGAGTATAATCCGGCTAAGTTTGAAAGGGAACACTGGAGTTTACAGCTCAAAACGTAGTGGATTTCGGCTATCTCGGTTTTTTCGCAAGATTATAGCCGTCATCTGCCAATGTATAAATGACTGCACGTTTCATACAATCGAGTGAATCGCTTTTTTCTTAGAGAGTATTCTAGGCTGGTGTCACTTAACATCAAATGAACGACTTGCTAGTCTCGTCACTTTTTCATAAAAAATAAGTTGATAATTGTTAATTTTGATTTGATTATCTTACAGGACTTGAGCGCCACACAAATGATATCGTTACTACAATACATCAGTGCAACTTTAGTACAGATTTACTTGTTTTGTCATTATGGCGATTCTGTTATGAATGAGGTTAGTAACAATATTCTAAATTTGAATAATGAGATAGGGCTTGGATGACTACTAACGTAGACAACTATAGAAGCGTCTTCGAAATTTGAGTACAGTAAAAGCTCCTTACACGAGCTTCCTTCATTCGCGTTTTCACTATTTGCGGTTTAAAAAAATGCTTGTAGTCTTCTTTATACGTGGATCTAATCGATACATACATATTAAAAAAGAGGATTCCAATAGGTATCCATTATAGATATCCTTTGTAAACGCGTCGTCAAAAGCACTAATAAAAAAGGAAAATAGACCTTATTACAACCTAGTATAGGTGCCGTAAAAACTACCAAGCAATAAAAAATTACAAAATCCTTAATCCATTACCTTAGCTTGAACCTAAAAATTAATAAAATTGGTCCAAAACATCACTAAAATTGTTTTTTTTTTATAAATTTGTTCTTTTTTTCACCTAGGACTATAATCCCATATAAATTACAAGTCTATATCTATTCACGGTTTCTGTATTCAGACCATATTTACAGAACATAATATAATCCCCCCATCGAATCAGAATTGAGGAGATCCGTAGGAGAACCAAAGTTACCGACATAGTCCAAATGATTACGAAACTAAAGTGGCAGTGGGCAGGGCGCATAGTTCGACGGACAGATAGCCGTTGGTGCAGTAAAGTCCTCGAATGGCGACCACGTACCGGAAGACGCAGTGTTGGTAGGCCCCCACAAGATGGACCGACGATCTGGACAAGATCGCCGGAATACGTTAGATGAGGGCAGCGCAGAACCGATCATCGTGGAAATCTTTGGGGGAGGCCTTTGTCCAGCAGTGGACGTCTTCTACTTGATGATGATGATATAATCCCCGCCAATAAAGAGCTTTTACTGTATAATATGTTAATTCATAATATTATATAAAAACCTCCGCAAATTTGATAGTCTCTTATAAATTTATCGTATATCACATCCATCTAATAATAGATAATAGATTGGAGCCTGCGACGATAATGACTCAGGAAATAGAACTAAGCTGTAATTTGGACGCCTGATAGAGCTACTTGGATGAGATAAATACTTATTTCAAAAAAAGATATACCCGTTTATAACAGGAACCTTCAAAACAAGCGCTTTCACCTTCCTTAAAGGCCGGCAACGCTCTTGTGATTCCTCTGGTGTTGCAAGAGAATGTGGGCGTCGGTGATCACTTAACACCAGGTCAGGACATACGCTCGTTTGTCCTCCTCTTTCCATAAATAAAAACTGAAATTTCAACCCCTAGACGGTTTCTTCTTCGATTAACGTAACGTAAATAGGTCGTATATGATTAATAAAATAGTCTTTTTTCTTATATCAGAGCTTCGTTGGTCTGGGCGAGGGTCCATTTGCATGCGCCTGGTGGTCTCTCGGTCCCAAGGTGCGTCGTGAACTATCAATTCTTTGCTGCGGTATGTCACAACGATGCAGACTCTTTGCCGGACCTTTTAATACGCTTGACCTACTCTCCTTTGTACAGGTAAAAATGTTATCCAAAAGGACCTTTTATGCCTTGAGGTGTAATATTAATTACCAATTCGTGTGATCAAGTATTCATGTCTTCCTGTGTGTAATCAATTACCGGAGATGCATGGGACTTAGTACTAATTGATAGGCAATTAGCCTGGTATATAGAATTAATGAATTTTCAATTGGAATTTTCGAGAAACTGCCATAACCATAATATTAACAGGAACAAACATAACTTTAAACTCCAAGTTTAAAATTACTTCTCCCTGTCATGTAATTCTGTAGTGACAAAGGTAAGATAAAGATAAAAAGTTTTAAACTTGGAATAAATTTACTACGCGTTTATTAATAACTCAGATTATGCTTACATCTCGGCTAAGTCGAGTTAGTGAGTAAGTCTTTTGTGGGGCGATGTATATGTATGTATATTTTACAACAAGATCGCAGAAAATGTTCAAAACTAATGTGTTACGAAATTCAAAAGAATTGTTAGAAGTCTTTATATAGTTTACTACCTTTAGCAATCAAGCCTGACGGCTATTTAAATTACAAATTTAATTGTATCGAAATGTTATATGAAAAAAGAAGTTTTTTGGACCCGTTCTTCCCAGGTTTGAGGCATTCATTTCCGAATGGGTGGTAATTTTATACTTAATATGAATGATGTAATAACGAGGTTTTCGTATGCTTTACATTAGTTCGACCGGTCTCTACGTAACAGTTTTTTTACAGCTTCAAGGCGTCAGCTAACTTACTTGAAAATTTGTACACATTTGAACGATCGAAGACATATTTTCATTTTATTCTCCTAAGCAATAGCAAACATAGTAAAAAAATGTAAGCATTGCAATGTTGAATAGCTATACTAATCCACAGACAAAAATATTTAAAAGTCATGTAGATAACTGTTAGTTATAATTTTCATAAAAGTATAACCTCAGATAAAATAAATAAAAACTCGGATAGTAATGTTATTTCTTCACTCAAATACACCGCGGTATTTCCAAAGATAAACCAAAGCAATTTATGCATTAAAAAAGCTTATGGTAATTAATCAGCCAAGTCAGAGCCGAGGCTTAAGTTAGGGTTCCATATATTTCCCTGTATGTAAGTAATATAAAACAAAATGAGACTACGTGTTAAAGTCGTGTATCTTCGCAATCTAAATTTAAAAAAATATATATATTACATAATGTTTTTAGATTGCAACCGAGTTTAATAAGATTTTCAACTGATGCCCTACAAATACATCCTTCATAAGTATTATGTCATTGGGCGGGATAATAATTGTTAAGGCTACGCTCTAGTCGTTAGAGTAGTAATAGTTAAATATAGTAATATATAAAAAATACCGTCTCTTGAATCAAAACAAGGATAACATAGAGTTAAGAACCATCATTACGATTTGAATATGAAAGGATTAAAGGGGAGACAGAATTTTGATGAATAAAAAGCTGTTTTAGGTTATAATGCTCCATCGTATGCTACCGTAAACAATAGGGTAGCTGAATTTAAACGGTGTCAAAATCGCATCCAAGGAACCGGTGAGATCGGCCAAAAAGTGTCACAACTCCAGAAGTGTCATCATTACGACATAGTTCTTAGTCGTAGGTTTACAGATTACTAGTGTATAAACAAATAAATCTTGCGAGAGAAAAGAACTACTCTAACGGACAACATCTGACGGACTACATCACTGGAGAGTATTATACGCTAACCTGCTTGACATACTACAAAACTGCCTTCATGAAAAAAATCCGAACTAACAAGAAACAAAAATAATTTTGCACCAAGTTCATAGATGAAACACTGCTATCCAAATTCATGAATTGGGCTATGATTTGATTCCACACTCGACCTATTCAACTGATGTTGCGCTCTCAAACTGTCATCTGTTTACCAAACTCAGACCCGACAAAGTTTTCAATACAATGACGAAGTAATGGCTGCAGTAGGTAGCTATTTTGAAGGACTTGAGGAAAGCCATTGTAGAGTTGTTATTAAAGCTCTGGACAATCGATGGATGGAGACTATGCCGAAATATAAATTACCGACTTAAGAAAATTTATTGAATTAGGCGTTACTTTGCGGAAATCCATAATTATACAAATGATTTAAGTTTTCTTTAGTGTTAATTCCGCCAATATTTGTTTTTAAAACACTTCAACACGTGTTTCGCATGAGTCTCGTGCCAGATTTTGGCGAGACAACTCGTCCTGAGGATGCCTCGTATAGAGGCGAATCACGTGTCGAATTGTTTTAAAAACAAATATTGGCGGAATCAACACTAAAGAAAACTTAAATCATTTTTATATTACCGACTCTCCTTGCAAGACGACTTTCGTCCCTCATACCAGGTTCTAAAAGCGAGCTTTTTCATTCAGGTGGGGAAAAAAACATAAACGCATCACGTGAGATAAGTAGGACAATGCCAACTGCGATTGTCAATATTCCGCGGGTGAGAATGACCTACTTTTCTCCCTAGGTGCCTAATTTCCTATTTATGAGAAGGCTAGCAATGTCAGATAAACCAATAAACCTAATACGTAGTAGATAGATTACTAATATAATCCCGCAGACTTTATAGATTCCACTACCGAACCTAAAACTGATGAAGACGGTAATTTTATTTGAAGCAGTATTGTAAATCCAACGGCAATAAATCCCTTCTAATGCCTTGAGCTAGTACGTGCTCGGTTATTCTAAACTCTGCGTTCAGATTACTTGAAGCATCGGTACGTTTCCACTCTGTGCAAACAAAATTAGATCCTTGATTGAAAATTATCAAAGCACTTTTACGGAGTTGAATTGTGCATTAAAATTTATTAGCTGTTATATATACCAGACATTGCTTGGTAAGAAGGTTATACTTACACTTATTAAATATGATTTGTATTAAAAACATTACTAAATTTTATAAGAGCATGTACGAATAAAGATAAAGAAATAAGAGCATACAAAGTTAAAAATAAACACTCACCTTTCATAAATACTTCGTAAACATGTTAATAAAATATAATACCTAAGTATCTACTTGTCGATTTACCTGTATATGTAGTAAGTACCTCATACGATGTACCTACGTTTATTTAACGTAAAGCGTTAAATATATGAACATGGTCGGCAACGCTCTTTTTTTTAATGGAAAAGGAGGACAAACGAGCGTATGGATCACCTGGTCTTAAGTGATCACCGCCGCCCACATCCTCTTGCAATACCAGAGGAATCACCGGGGCGTTCCCAGCCTTTAAGGAAGGTATACGCGCTTCTTTTGAAGGTACCCATGTCGTATCGTCCCGGAAACACCGCACAAGGAAGTTCATTCCACAGCTTTGTAGTAAGTGGAAAAAAGCTCCTTGAAACCGCACTATGGAGGACCGCCACACATCCAAAATGGTGGGGATGATATCCTAACTTGTGGTGTGTCGTGCAAAGGTGGAATTCGGTGGCAGGAATCAAGTAAAACAGCTCTACGGAACACTCCACGTGATAAATGCGGTAGAAGACACACAATGAAGCGAATTACTATAATTAATAATCACTGTTATTCTCTTTGGGTCGATCTATAATTAAAGTGACCATAAGTATTCCAGCTTACCTTTTAGGTATCTAAGTTCTAACTTATTTCTGTTTTCAGATTGTACGAACTGCTTACAGCGTCTATGCAGTTCTTCGGCAGACATCCGAATAGATCACAATTAGGTTGAAGGATACAATGAAAATTACCTTTTAATTAGATTATAGATTGGTCTCCGCTTCGCTCCAACTAGATACCGCACTACCTTAGAATAATAGCTTTTTATTACGGCTACTATTAGATGCTTGTGTGCGCGGCATCTTGACACTCAATGGCATCTTTAAAATTTTGTAACATACGCTTCGTGTTATTTTACATTGAAATTAATAAATTTCAGATCCCAGTGTCTTTCTTTTCTTATAGTATTCTTTTTACAAAGTTTTATTATGCAACACGGCATTTTAGTTTAAATTATTAGCAAAGTTTAACAGAATATGTGGCACGTCAAAGTCACAAACTGTTCAAGATTGGCTTGAGTGGCCTACTCGCTACTCGCTTCTCACTTGGGCGTAGTATTAGTTGTCGCCTGAGCGCAGCGGAAACCAATAATTCACAATCTAAACCTATGTAAGTGGTAATTACTTATTAAAATTTCCATAGTTATATCGCTGAGTAAGGATGAATACTTAGTTAAATAAAGCTAAGAAGAATAGAAGCGTCTTGTTATTATTAACATAAATTAGTCGAACGTAAATTTATTATTTATGTTATTATAGTGTTTTTGAAGTAAAATCGAAAGTAGCCTTGAAGACTATTTTTTTATATTGATAGTTTTCTATATACCACTAAGAAAAAAGTTGTCATTAGTAGAACTGCATGTCAGAGGAGAAAACTTAGATTTACCAACTTTATTTTTGGGTTGTTAAGAAATATTCTGGTCTGGCACGCTCCAGTATCAGCCTGATCAGGAATTATTTTTATGTACCTAAGTACCTTCTAATATCGTATTGTTCATTAATTGAGCTGTTTTACATGAAAACGAATAATTCACTATATATTATATTACTATAAAATTTACTAAATTGAATTAACAATTTTCATAATAACTAATTGCTGTTAACCTAAGAAACGAAAATTTTATAGAAAACTAGCTGACCCAGCAAACATTGTATTGCCGATATTAAAACCGCGATACAAAAGTAACTGTTGATCGTAGATGGGTGAAAATTTGAATGTATTTTTTAATGCTGACTCATAATCAAACAAATTAAAAAAAAATGTCAAAAAAATTTAAAAAAAATTTCATGACCACTCTTAACATGAAATGAAAATAGATGTTGTCCGATTCTCAGACCTACCCAATATGCACTCAAAATTTCATGAGAATCGGTTAAGCGGTTTCGGAGGAGTTCAAAGTTTTTATATTTATATATTAGAGATTTTAAATTCCTTTTTAAGTTCAGTTACATGTACTATAATATATTATTTGGTTAAGTGCCTTTCGCCAATCCAAGTTCCCGCGGAGCTCTGTTTTGATACACAACAAGTAGGTACCTATGTAGGTAATACTAGATTAGCATTTACCTTTAATAAAAAACAAATTTGACATTGCGGTTTCAAAGCAATAAAAACCACTGAGGCTTGTACAATTGCTAAATTAAGTCTACACCAACAGAGTTAAATTAATAAAAGAAAAAATAGTTCAGAATCGTTAGAAACTTAGCTATACATTATAATTTTACAAATAAAAGTAAAACTTCTTGATACAATTAATAGTTAAGCACGATAAGTTGATCGGTGGTCAGTCAAGTCTTAAAAAGTATTTTTTTTTAATTCTGTTTTAAATTTGTCTCAGTCAACGAGTCGGTCAAGTCACGTGGCAGTTTATTAATCAGTCTAGGTAATATGTAAACTGTTGTTCTTTCACCGAACGCATTGGATGCCCGAGGCATGTGCAGCCGGTTTAGACTAACAGCGCGCGTAACACCTTTGACCCCAATAGGAAACCTTAAGTTTTTTGTTTGGGCTTCGAATCTTATCTCTTACTGGGCAAATGTGGATACATTAATTCTATAATGTGTCTTATTTTCATGTCAAATAAATGTCACAGAAAGGGAGGATAGAAGGGGAGATAGACGTACAAAAAAAAAATGAATGGAGCGTTGATTACACATTATAATCTTTTTCAAATATTTTAATGTAGCATTTCTCAAGGCTCCGTTTTCTGAACTTAACGTTTATGCAGATATTATAAATAAAGTTAAAACTAAGATTTAGACCTACCTAAATACGACTGGAGGTTAGATAAAGATTATCTAAATTAACAAGTATCAGTAACTACAACTGTTATCTAATATAACATAAAATAAATTATACAGTTAATATATAATATTATACTTTATTCATCCGATTATTGGCCAATTAATTTAATGTAAGTATCTATATTATGTCGTAAGTAATTTGACCATAATTCATAAAATTAAATGTTTAAATATTACCTCTAAGCGATTATTCTGTTGGTAAGTAATTAATTTTATCATCTGCCGTCTGAGTTCTGACTTCTGTTTGACAATGTTAAAAACTTATTTTATGCGTCTAGATAGAGTCTGTTGCTGTTAGACAACCGATAAAAACAAGCCAGGAATATTAGTTTGGTGTGCGTGACAAGCCACGTCTTACACTCGCGATTTGTATGACACTTTGAGTTAGTGTGTGCGAATTGTTCAATATAGAGGTTAGTTCTAAACTCAATTTATTACGAACTTTTCACAGCTGTCATAGTCTGTCTA
The DNA here is from genome assembly GCF_905404315.1 of Leptidea sinapis. Classification (NCBI taxonomy): domain Eukaryota; kingdom Metazoa; phylum Arthropoda; class Insecta; order Lepidoptera; family Pieridae; genus Leptidea; species Leptidea sinapis. Next base: position 3,778,124 of record NC_066288.1, on the reverse strand, counting down.
GACGTATAGGTAAATAATCTAAGTTGAAATGGAACGGAATTATCTGCTTAATTTTTGATTAAACATAGAAGAACAGAAATACTGATAAATACCAAAAACCTGAAAAGTAAAAACACCATTGCCTGATAAAATAAAGCTGTAAAGAATAAAAAAACAGAATTGCTAATTAGTTTCTTAACACTTTCAGTAATTAGATTTTATTTTTTATTGAATTACAAACTAATTATTAAGCCTTCTGCGTTTTTGCTCTTTCAACATTCACTGTCAATCCCATTTATGAACCTGTGCCAGTAAATAATCATAAAAATAGACCTAAAGATAGAAGACGCCTGTTAAAACTGGAGTCCCGCAAGGATCAATTCTAGGACCAACACATTATATTCAATTCAGCCGATATTATGACTGAATTCAAACACTGTAAATACCATAATATAGCTATAGCTAGCTGATCCAACAAACGTTGTTCTGTTCATAATAAAAAAAACTCTTGCGGATGGAATTTTGGAAAATCCGTTCTTAGCTGACCTCTACTCGGTGAATAGAATATTCCTACCAAATTTCAAGTCTTTAGCTCTAATGGTTCCAGAGATATCGTGATGAGTGACTATATACGTGGAAATCTCTTAAATATATATAGATAGATATGCAGACGATTTACAGGTATATATTTCATTCAAACCGTCTGAAATAGACAGCAGTATTTTAAAATTAAATAGAAGTGCTATTTAATTTTCATCATTTCTATATAATTTTTTGCTACTAGTGCTATTTTAATAGTTATTTATGCAACTGTTGTGTAATAAGGGGTATTAAAACACGAATGTGGATTTATCTCACGAGACGAAGCCGAGTGTGATAATAGTATCACATGAGTGTTTTAATACCTAATTATCAACAGTTGCATACAAGACTTTATCTACACCCAAAATATGAATCCTTTAAATTATTCTGAAACAGTTAGCTTACTGCTAACATTAAAACAGCCAGCCCTAGTAGTAACATAATATTATATCCATTACTGATTATATACAAATAAACTAAGTATTAATGAAAGAATTATTTATTTTAGTAGTAATTTACATTTTTTATAGTGCAATAATTAAAATTCACTTGAATATTATATTCTTTTGGTAATTAATCGCTCATTTTTTATAAAAAAAAAAGCAATAAAAATATCGTAAAAAAAATGGCGGGGATTCGAATAACCTACTTTTTTTTACGGCGCGCGACGTTCTGGTGGTGTGGAACGCGCGTAAACCAAAATGTTCTTATTTTGAAATTCATACAGATGCCACGCATCGAGCAATAAGAATGTGGCTGTCTGTTAAAACTCTTTGAGCATGAAGGGAATGAAAAAAAATAGGAGTGTTGTTATGAAATACAGTACAACATTACAACACTCGTTTGGATGACGTAATGGTTATTAGAACATTGGGTGTTTTAATGTTGACAATAAGCTAACTATTTCAGAATCTTTAATAAAGGATTTAAAGCATGGGTGTAGATAAAATAAATTATACGACCTGTTATTGTCATGAGTACTTTTTAGAGAGATTCTTATTACTATCAGCAGAATTACGTAGTACTCATTCAATCACGCAATTAGTAATCACTTGTTATAGTTATTATTTTGCTGTTTTAGTGTTCTTAATGTTAGACTACTTTATTATTCGAATAAAACAAATCTTAGAACTATATTTACAATACTTTGACTACGTAAAATTAAAACTATAAATAACGTGGAAGCGTACCAAGAATACTGGCAGCATTTGCGCGTTGGATAGCAAGGCTGATCCGTTGACCGAAATAGCTGCCAGCGCTTGGGTTTCCAGTAGCCTTAATGAGGCGCGAAGATAGTATTTTGAACATTCTCCGCGTCTCTGGGCTCCAATGGCCAAGTGTCTCGACACCAAACGGCACAAAGATGTATGATGTTCTTAATTATATTAATACCTAATTATTGAATTAGGTCAGGTCACGAAATTTTATGTAATTTTTGTTTTCTTGTTATTACATTTTTATTGTGATATTATTATTTTAGAATGGTAACCCTTCATATAATATGTATAACCTTTAAATAGTATGACACCGCTGGACCACCTGGGGTTCTCCGCAAGACCAGCGCTCATCATATCACCTGTGGGTATGATCAGTATTATGGTGAGGTGAACTCCAATTCTGCATTTTCAATATAAAATAAATTAATAAATAAGTCTACTTGTAAGTATACAAGTAGACTTATTAATGTAATGTAAGTATTACTTATTCGACCAACATGGGTTATTGTAGATTATGTACACAGTTGAAATTTATAAATAAGTACCTAAGTCCTAAAAGTGATAACAATAATTTGGATAATAGGTAGTAACAGCAAAAATTATAATATTGTGGCGATTTCATCCACATTATGTTGGCAGCTAAGGATTTCTTTGAGTGCCAACTGATCACTCTTTTTTTTTATGGAATAGGAGGACAAACAAGCGTACGGGTCACCTGGTGTTAAGTGATAACCGCCGCCCACATTCTCTTGCAACACTAGAGGAATCATAAGAGCGTTGCCGGCCTTTAAGGAAGGTGTACGCGTTTTTTTTGAAGGTTCCCATATCGTATCGTCCCGGAAACACCGCACAAGGAAGCTTATTCCACAGCTTTGTAGTACGTGGAAGAAAGCTCCTTGAAAACCGCACTGTGGACGACATCACACATCCAGATTGTGGGGATGATATCCTAACTTGTGGCGTGTCGTGCGAAGGTGGAATTCGGCGGAATTCTCCCTTGAGAGGGAGATAGATATAGACGCCATCTTGACAAATTTTAAGGAGGCGAGTCGCTAATATAGACGCTAACTTTTACCCGCGAGTGTCATAGACATTAACTTGTATTATATACATTATAACTGATAAGTCTTGTAGGTATACTAACTTCTGTAATAATTCACGAGTGCAAACGTAATAAACTAAATTAAAAATCGGTTGGTGGTTTATTTAAATTCTATTATAGAAATTACTAGCTGACCCGACAGACGTTGTGCTGTACATAATAAATAAATACTATTCTTATGAATTTGTCAATAATATTTCATGTTAATCAAGAATTATTTCGTTAAAAATGCTCCTGTTATTATAATGAAATTGTTTCACAGCGGAACTGTCAAACCGTGCGTCACTAAATTAGTATAGGAGTCCATAGCGGACAAACAACGTGTCACGTAATTTATATATATTATGATAACTGATGTCTTGTAGGTATACTTACTTCTGTAATAATTCACGAGTGCAAACGTAATAAACTAAAGTAAAAATCGAGTCGGTGGTTTAATTTACAAGGTCCCCGACACGACAATATCAAAATTATACATTTCTTTGAGTTAGTAGTTAAATTATATTGCAGTTGTTCAAATACTGATATCTAAATGTTTTAAGTTTTCTTTAGTGTTAATTGCGCCAATATTTGTCTTCAAACAATTCGACACGTGTTTCGCCTCTACACGAGGCATCCTTAGATGTTGACTCACCAAATTCTGGCACGAGACTCAGTCTCAGTCTCGTGTTTGAGCAAATATTAGCGGAATTATGGATTTCCGCAAAGTAACGCCTACTTCAATAAATTTTCTCAAAAGTTACTGATAGTCAAATCGGTATGCGAATGACATCATAATACTGTTTCAGTTGCCATAGCATCAAGGGCGTGCAAAGTTTTCCCATCATTGTATTAAATGTATGCAGCACAACTTTAGGTGAGACACAAGCGATACGCCAGTGTGATATTTGGCGATCATATTGTGTGAAGAACAACAAATAGATTTTAGGTAATTCATTACCTGCTGAGTAAACTTAATCGAACTTCATGGACAACGTCATGCCTACCAAAATTATTACTCTTATTGCGATTCAATTGACGACCTAAAATGAACTGTTTTGCTATTTCTTACCACGACATCATTGGATCTATCCAATTTAGGTTGTCTTCAAATCAAGTCAGATATTGAATCGCAGTTCGATATCGATTAGTTCGTTCATTAATTCGTACCATGAGGTAATATTTCAACCTAAACTGGATAGCTTAGGTATGTGTCAAAGTGAGCAATTCAAAAAAGTTGCTAATTTCTTTAGGGATAGTGAACCGTTTTGTTAATAACTTTAAAAAATAGTGAAAACATAAGTAAAACATATAGAAAAGGAAAATGGAATTTATGAAAGACGAGACGAGAGTACTTTATTGGACTTTTTTGTAAAACAAAATACTGAAAATAAATACCGAAAATGAAAATACTAATGAAAAGGTAGTAAGGCCCGTGGCTATAGCCTGTTCGCAAGAACGAATTAAAAAAAATGTACTCTGTAAGGTGCGTTGATAACTCATTTTAAACAGTTTATTTTTACGAAAACACCTAAGCAAAACTTTAATTTGTAATTCAAAGAAATATATTTATTTTTCTATTATTTAATAAGTAGATACTAAAAAGCCTTAATGGTTTATAATTTGACGCTATAATGCGCAATTTTAAAACGTGTTTGTAGTAATTTCTACGCAAAAAAACCGCTAAAATCATATCATTATAGGTTTCGAAACGCAACGCATATGGTTCGAGTAAGAGAGACAGACTTAAGCAACGACTGTACAGCGCATCATCTCTTTCTCACACCGCGGACCACAGACAAATTTCTTTCATTCATTCTTCCATAAGCGATTCAAACGCCATTAAGTTATAGGCACTTCGTGGTACGAATCTTAGCGATTCCGTTAAGTTTACCTTAACATAATCGGAATTCAAGCGCTAATTATAAGTTGATGGTAGGACTTCTGGTACTTACATTTATTTATCAAAGATGAGCTATTGTAACATACGTCAAGAGTCAGGCGGCTACCTTTGATGAAGAAACATGATCCGTACGCGGTACGGTTTCTTCGTAATATATTACCGAAAGGCGCGAATATTCCGTTAGCTAAGCGCAAGCGCCGACAGGGTTAGTGTGTTCCAACCCCCCTCCTCCTTTCTCGCCCACAATCAGAGTAGAATCCGTGCGTCCGCGCGATAACCATGCTTTGCATATCTTTTTTTTTTAATCGAAGAGATGACAAACGATCGCACGGGTAACCTGATGTTAAGTGAATACCGCCGCCGACAATCTCTTGCAACACCAGAGGAATCACAGGAGCGTTGCCGGCCCTTTTAAAAAGATGTATGCGCTTTTTTTTAAATCACTTAACTTTTAGTTAAGTTTACTATGTAAGTCAATATTCATATTTTGCGTTATTTTTCTTCTTCATATACATGACAAATATCACGGCCTCGAATAATAGGGGAGTCCCAGGCCCATGGGTGTCGTAAGAGGCGACTAAGGGCCGTCAGAGTCAGGCTGCCGTCTTTTGACGTCAGCACAATCGGGCCAGGCTCGTCCGGGTTAATTACCAAACTCGCACAGAATACCGGCGTGAAGTAGCAGCCTAGTGCCGCTACGTTTCGCATAGGTTAGTGTCGAGGACCGGTGGCCATTCAAAAAGGATCTTCAAAAGATTTTACCCCAGGAACCCTCCTGTTTGAAATTGAGATTGGTTTAGATTCTCAATTCCGTCCATATAATATAATTCTCCTGCTCATGTGTATGTTAGTGAACTCCTCCAAACGGCTGGACCGATTTTTCAAATTTAAGACGTGTGTACAGGACAACGTCTGTCGGATCCACTAGTATAATATATATTAAAACCAAATATCTGGAAGCACGTTTCTTGCTCTTGTGTATTGGAAGGAGATGATCAGATGAGTGAAATCTAATCTCTGTTGAAAAAATAAGAAAAAATCATGAAAATGCTGTTAAGTACTTTAATAAAACAAATCGTATATAGATTTATCATTTTAATTGATTAACATATTCGTGAAGCCATTCCGACACTTGCGGTGCGTGTGTTTGCGACCACACGATATTGTTTCGAACCGTCTCCAGCGCACGTTTGCGGGCAGTCTCTCCCGCGCCTGCTTGTGGATACATCGTAAAGAAACTTTCCATCTGAAATAAGAATATTTTTTCACAAAAAAGCACATAATATTATGTTCAATGTGTAGTCTATTTTGATATTTTTTTAATATTTTAAAACAACATTGTATTGAATATATTTTTTAATCAAAATTTTACTGAATGTTTTTTTTTTGTATAATATTTTTCTTTGAAATAATTGTTTTTAAACTTTGTCCGTTGAAGTTTCACTTCAACTGTGGACCAGCAAACCATTCGTTTATTAACACTGTTATATTATTAAGTTTAAATAAAAATATAATTATCTGAAACTTTTTCATGTCAAGTTAGCGACAAGATTATCAAGTAATTTAGTGAAATGTTACACCCACTTTCTCACCAAGTTATCAAAAAATTGCCGCCAACGGTTGTAAATTCAGAAGTTGACGGCAACTCGTCGGTAAGGAGGTGGCAACATAATATCTGACACCAACTAGTTGGTCACAAAGAAGAAGAAGATCAAATGTTTTCTCCTGGGTACAACAATTATTAAAACATATTTGGAAACAGTTGTAAGAACTAAGTCAGTAACATTAAAGTACAGATACCGGCCATGGTCGAGAGCACGACTTTCATTGGTCGTTTCGAAGCGCACGTGGAGCCGACAAAATACCTATTAGGTAGTTTAGTTTCAGACCCATATAAAGTGCTCCCAAATTAATAATGCGCATACAGATCTTCGCTAATGGGCGTATTCCCGGAAACACCCGAAACAATGCTCTTGCATTTTGCACCTTGTGCGAAAGAAATAGGAGTCAAATCATGTGTTCACAATACGAAAACAAATCGGGCGGTCGGCAGTGGTAGTCAGTCGTCTTTAAGTATTGGTGCCGACTGCACGTGTTCAGTCTATGTGAAATTATATAGAGCTCCTATTACACACCCCTCTTGTTATTATTATTGTAATATAATTCTACTATATTATGCAAAAGTAATGCATTTTACCACTCTATATAGATTTCGTCTCCCGACGGTCGGGAAATACGACCGTTGCCGAAAAGTGGCGAAGATCTGTATGCGCATTATTAATTTGGGAGCACTGTACTCTAATGGGCATTGTTGTCATTTGAAATTTAATTTCCTCCATCAGTTTTTCTATCCGTGGTCATAACTCGTGGCGGGAACTAGTTTTAGGTTCAATATATTTTCAAATTCAAATATTTTGATTCAAAATACGATGTGACATCACTTAATGAAAGTCAAAAAACTACCACCCATTCCAAAATGAATGCCTCAGACCTAAGAAGAATGGGCGCAACAAACTCAGTGGGCCTTTTTTTTCATCGAATAAATATGTTCACAAAGTAATATTGTACAATTAAACTTATTATTTAATAGCCGAAGGGCGGTCACTCCATTCCCAATCTGTGGTATCATTAAGAAAGTCATTTATGTTATAGTAACCTTTACCACACAAACGTTTTTTAACAATTCTTTTGAATAACGTAATACTTTTGTTTTGAACATTTTCTGGGATCTTGTTGTAAAAGCATATACATCGCCCCACAAAAGCATTATATAAGCATATAGAAGTTGATGATAAGTATGAAGAAGTAAATACCTCTTTGAGTTGATCATTTGTGTTGAAAGTGGAAGTTATTTCCGGTATGAGGTCGCCCAGATATCTGCTGTTCAACGTAAATCGTTCCACGAGCTGGGGCCAGCGGGCGCGAACGTCGCCCCACACTAGTTGGGTACCGGCAGGGTTTGAACTGATCAGCTGAACTACGTTCAAGTAGTCCTGGCTTCGGATATTCTTCTCATCCCACGCTAAATCTAAGTACCTAGAAGAAAAAAATATACTTTCAAATGTAATAAATTTAGTTTTAAGCGCGAAGACAAAGAGCGATTGGATCAAAGGAAAAACTAAGTTCAAAAGCATAGAGAAAACAATACGCACATTGAAATGGAAATGGGTAGGCCACTTTGTGAGGGATGAAACACCAAAATGGACTAGAGCAATAACTGAATGGAAACCCAGAGGAGATAAGAGGAATAGAGGAAGACAGTTCATACGATGGGAGAATGAACTGAAACAGATAGGATGACCCCCATGTCACGGGCTGTCCTAGTTTGGGGGTCGAGGGTAATTTTAAGCAAAATTGTATTTTTTTTTGCAACAAATAAAGATTTATTATTATTATTATAGGAGGACCACTATGGACTAGAATAACATGGAACCGGAAAGAATGGAAGACCTTGGAGGAGGCCATTGTGAAGCACTAACAGTTAATAGAAAGAGGTCACAGACTGTTTAAAAGTTACTGCAAATAATTAAGTTAATAATATAGTTATGTATATTATTAACAATTATGTACAGCACAAAACTGTCGTTTTAATCGTAGTAAACGAATGTGAGAGGTAATTTACTAATTACATCTATCACATTCAAAGAATCGACATTGAGTCGCTCTCCAATCATTAGGTTAATTACCACTGATTAGTAATGAGTATGGATCTGTTTAACTTAAAAAGCTAACTTTGAAACTATAAGAGCTATCGAGAATCGGATCAGCGCAATCGCTCGGAAATACATCAAAACCCCCAGTTTGACACCAAACTTTTTTTTTTTAGTAGGCATCACGAACAAGTGAGCCAGAATCGGGGAGGCAGAACCGGCGAATCCCCACTACTGTGAGCCAGAACCGGCGAATCCCCACTACTGTGAGCCAGAACCGGCGAATCCCCACTACTGTGAGCCAGAACCGGCGAATCCCCACTACTGTGAGCCAGAACCGGCGAATCCCCACTACTGTGAGCCAGACCCGGCGAATCCCTACTACTAGTGCCATATTAGTAGCATGACGAACCATGTTGTAGCATACGCAAAGTTACTACAATATCTTAAAAAGCTCACATAGCAAGCCCACAAGATGATTATCTCAAACAATAATGATATACATATATGAGATATGGATGTGTCAAAGAATTACTATGAAAGCATGTATATTTTGGTTTTATTTTAGAAAAAACATATAAAGTTGATTATAAAACCATAATCACTGATAAAATAAAACAAATTGTTTTCATTGAAAATACTCTAAATATTTATTCTATAATACCTTTACGGTTTTCAATTTAATTTGTATGTTAAGTTAATTAATTAAATATTATATTATGTGTATTAGTTAGTAAGTAAATATTATGTTTCGTTAACTGTAATAAACGCTCTATTATTATTATTAGCCGTTTAAGAGGATTTCAGTGAAAGAGAGGCGGACTTGATATTGATATTGTTTTTATTAGTTCCAACTCCGTATCTTTTATTTTCAATCATTTCGTTACATATTCTTGTTATTTGAAAGCGAACAGTTGCTTAAAACGAGTTGGATTTCGGCTGTCTCCGTTTTTCAAAAGATTAGAAGAAAAAGCTGTTATCTGTAAATCTATCAATGACTGCATACAATCGAGTAAATCGCTTTTTTCTTACAGGGTTTCCCAGGCTGCAAGATTTTTATATAAATACTAGCTGACCCAGCAAACGTTGTATTGCCGATATTAAAATTGCGATACAAAAGTAACTGTTGATCGTAGATGGGTGAAAACTTGAAGTTGTATGTATTTTTTAATGCCGACTCATAATTTGATGATATTTAAATGAAAATGATTTTGGAGAGTAGGGAGGTAATTGCAATAGGCCTGTAGTTTGCCGGATCCGAACTGTCTCCTTTTTTTGGGATCGGATGGACAAGGGCTGACTTCCATGAATCAGGGACTACGCCTTTTGAATAAGAGTGCCGGAATAAACGCGTTAGCACCGGCGTCAACACAGGGGCACACATTCTAAGCACGATTGGAGAAATGCCATCCGGCCCGCTCGACTTCCTGACGTCCAACGAAAACAGAACTCGCCTAACAGTTTTCTGTCGGAACTGTACTTCAGGCATGGAGCTCTGACACCGCGGGATGGCCGGCGGTGTTTTTCCGTTGTCGTCAAGAGTCGAGTTGGAGGCAAAAAGAGTGCACAGGAGATCGGCTTTCTCTTTTGCCGTATGGGCCAGGGTGTCATTCCTCATTTGCAACGGTGGCATGGACGGCTGGTTGAAGTTACCAAGAGCAGCTTTCGACAACGACCAGAACTTGCGTGTTCCGGTCGGGTAACTGGAAAGCTGCTCGCCAATTTTGACGACGTGCTTTGATTTCGCACGGGCGATTTGCCGCTTAAAAAATCTGGAGGCACGGTTATATTTCCTCTTAAGAACTTTGCAGTTCAGATCCTTTGAGCCCAGCGCCGCAACCCAAGTTCGATACGCCTGTTTTTTGCAGTCAGATGCTGCTTTAACTGACGCATCGAACCAGGGCTGTGATCTGCCACCGATCGGTACTACAGAGCTTGGTATAAAAATATCCATGCCCTGCAGTATCACATCGGCTACTGCAACGGCGCAGGCACTAGGATCATCCGAAGGGAAACAAACCCTGCCCCAAGGGTAGGATGCAAAAAAGGAACGCATCCTATCCCAATCTGCTGACTTGTAGTGCCAAACGCGGCGGGTCGCTGGTGGTCTGCGACGTTGGAGTCGGATAGGCACTACACTCCTGACCAGGCAATGGTCGGACGTTCCGAGAGGGGCGTCGACAGAGACCTGGTAACCATCGGGATGTGTAGTCAGCAGAAGATCTAATAAGGACGGCATGTGGCTATCCACATCCGGGAGCCGCGTCGGCGACTCAACCAATTGGGACAGGCCATACGCCAATGCAAAATTATGCACAGATCGCCCTGCGTAGTCTGTGGTACGTGATCCAAGCCATTCGGCATTGTGCCCGTTGAAATCACCCAAGACTACGATTTCAGCGGAGGGGATCTGAGCAAGCACGTCATCAAATGCCGCTTGAACGCAGCCCATGAGGTGATGCGTTTCTGCGTTACCACTATGGGACCTGTAGACACACGCATAGATGCGGACGCGGTCCTCTAAATCTACGCGGAGCCAGAGAGTAGACAGGCCCCTACCCTCAAAATTGCCGAGACGGCGACAGCAGATATCCTCCCTAACGTACACACATACCCCGGCATGAGGCATAAAATTATGCTCAATTTTGTACCCGGGGTACGTTAAATATGACGTATCGCTAGGTCGAGATATCTGCGTCTCCGTAAGGAAACACAAGGCCGGCTGCGCCGTCTCAAGGTGGTGGTGGACGGCGTTTAAGTTGGAGTGAATTCCCCGGATGTTACAAAAGTCCACATTAAGCGTGGAGAGGGGTGCCGTGGTGTTGCTGCCCTGTTTGTCCTGTGACATACGCGGTACTGTGCCCTCCCCAGAATACGAGGGGCAGCCCGAGCGCGAATGCTCGGGGAGGGATTCTCCGGCTCTAGAAGAGCCGGCACCCTCCTGGGGTAATTTCTTTTTTAGGACCGCTCTCATATTTTGTTGGGGGGGGGGGGGGGGGAAATGGCCTCCGTTCCTCGACACTAACCTATGCGAAACATAGCGGCACTAGGCCGCTACTTCACGCCGGTATTCTGTGCGAGTGTGGTAAGTAACCCGGACGAGTCTGGCCCGATTGTGCTGACGTCATAAGACAGCAGCGTGACTCTCCCACTTTCAAAAAGCCCGTAGTCGCCTCTTACGACACCCTTGGACCTGGGACTACCCTATTCTTATTACGCCCCGGGGCAGCACAGGGCATGAGGGCATTCTACTTAAGAATGTATTAGAGTAGCTTTTGCCGTTGAAAATCAAGTCAAAGTCAAATAAAATTTATTTAATTAGGCTAAAATGTTTCTACCAATTTACTGAATTTGTCATATGTTTGGAAATAGTTGAGCTCGTGAGAAGAACATAAGTAGAAGAAACTTAACGGACACTCTTTTCAATCGAATAGTTTTTTTTACAATGGCTGTAATAATACATAACAAATTAGTTTGTTAGGTGCTGCATCCAATATATTATATAAATTAACTAATACAAATTAGTTCATAAAAAGTAATAATTTTTTTTTATGAAATAGGAGGACAAACGAGCGTACGGGTCACCTGTTGTTAAGTGATCACCGCCGCCCACAATCTTTGCAACACCAGAGGAATCACAGGAGCGTTGCCGGCCTTTAAGAAAGGTGAACGCGCTTTTTGTGAAGGTACCCATGTCGTATCGTCACGGAAACACCGCACAAGGAAGTTCATTCCACAGCTTTGTAGTACGTGGAAGAAAGCTCCTTGAAAACCGCACTGTGGAAGACCGCCACACATCCAGATGGTGAGGATGATATCCTAACTTGTGGCGTGTCGTGCGAAGGTGGAATTCGGCGGCAGGAATCAGGCAGGAATTTACTGTATATTAAAAATAAATTATCGTATATTGGATGCATCAACCTTTAGAGCTTGAATTCATTGTTTGTGTAAGGATGCTTCGTAAACATGATGGTCGTGATTACTGTCATATTAATAACATCCAACAAATGCAATGATTTATTAACTATAACAGGTCGACCTGGCACCACAAGCAGCACCCGTTCACGAGTTGACACATGGACTAGCCATCGTTCTCTTTGCTAGAAATATGGCTGATCTCAGTTCAGCTCATACTTCCATAGCAATTATGTCTTCGGTTTGTTATTGTTGGGTAATGCTGCGGATGTTCATAGTGTTTTGTGGTCTAACAGTGGGCTAATAGAGGAATTTATAATTAAGACCAAGAGACTCGCTTCGTGAAAAATTCTACCTTCCCTCACAAGCCATAATATTAATTTATTCAACAGTTGAAATAAAACTGAAGGAGGATGAAAAACTGTTGAAGATAAACAACAACCAGGTTGGATACTATCGACTGAACTATACCCTGGAGATGTGGGACACGTTGAAACATGAACTGAGCGCTCGGTCTGAACTGGTGAGTGAACGAATTAAGTTACTGAGTCAATGACGTTCTATACATATAATAATAATAATATTGACACACTTTTTACACAAATTATCTTGCCCCAACTTAAGCATATATAGCCTATGTTATGGGTTACAAGACAATGATATATTTAATACAATATACTTACTTAAATATACATAAATACATTTAAACATCCATGACTCGGAAACAAAACTTCCATATTCATCATATAAATGCTTCCACCTACCGGTATTCGAACCCGGGACCTCTAGCTTAGTAGGTAGGATCGCTAACCACTCGGCTATACAGGTCGTCACAATATTGACATATCATTCGCATTCTGATAACGGAACGGCAAAAGTGTGCTTAAAGACAATGTAAGCACACTTTTCTCCTTAGTCGTATGTCAGCTGTGTGTCAATAAACAAGCTATAAAAAGTGATTTAATAATACATTAACGACTCAAAAAAAAGATGGTGTGAGTTATCATCGGTAAGGTTATTTTAATTATATAAGATTGATGTGCAAAATGCGGAAGTAATTTAATGAAACGAATATTTTGTTCATTAAATATGGTACAATATTATTGACAATATCCCAGACAAGACTAGCTTGTCAAAATGGGTCGAATTTGAAGTCTAATGTCGAATTGTCGGGGACCTAGCGCTCTGTGAACGGCTGCATCATTTGCGGCGTTGCGTAGAGACGTCGCTTCTTTGTGTCTTCTACCGAATTTATCACGGGGAGTGTTCCGAAGAGCTGTTTAACCTGATTCCTGCCGCCGAATTCCACCTTCGCACGACACGCCACAAGTTAGGATATCATCCCCACCATCTGGATGTGTGGCGGTCCTCCACGGTGCGGTTTTTTCAGGAGCTTTTTTTCACGTACTACAAAGCTGTGGAATGAGCTTCCTTGTGCGGGACGATACGACATGGGTACCTTAAAAAAAAGCTCATACACCTTCCTTAAAGGCCGGCAACGCTCTTGCGATTCCTCTGACTGAAATTGGACACATTCCTTCAACAAGTGCTCAACATCCTCAATTGTTCCACATGAATCACATAGAGGTGACTCCGCAATTTTCATCAAAAATTTAAACTTATTTAAAGGCATGTGTCCGGATCTCAGTCTGTGAGCATTCTGTATGAATTCTCTATGAAACGCCTTTTGATGGGCGTAAATTTTCCGAACATTCACCATTGGTAATATATATATTTTTTGCACTTTCGGAAAGTAGAAATTTTGACGAACAGAACCGAACAGACCAATTTTTTTGAAAATAGGCGATATTTTGACGGGTACATAGCTCGGCGGAGAGATGACCGTTGGGGCAGTAAGGTCCTCCAATGGCGACCACGTACCGGAAGGTGTAGTGTTGGTAGGCCCCCCACAAGATGGACCGACGATCTGGTCAAGATCGCCGAGTAGGATGGACGAGGGCAGCGCAGGACCGATTGTCATGGCGATATTTGGTGGAGGCCTTTGTCCAGCAGTGGACGTCTTCCGGCTGAAATGATGATGATATTTCAATAAACAAAAGTTGAAGATATTTTTATTACCTACAACTTTGCCATTTGACTTATTTCTATAGGACTTGTAGTTTTGCCGGAAATCGAGAGATAAACCGTTTTTTACCCCTAATCACCCCCATTCCCCCTTTTCACTTCCCGACCTCAAATTGCCCGTAATTTATTTTTCCTTTCATTTTTGTTATATTCTCCCATGGAACCCCATTGGAAATGGAAGAGAATTATATTATCTAGAGAATATATATATATACATTCTACTATTATTTTTTTTGGTTTCAAAAATTATCGACACTGGTCTAATAGTTTTACATTGTCTTCTTCATCCAAACTCAACTTTTCTGATATGTTTTGGCAATTGTGGCATCAGGTAATTAATTATGATTGAATGACATGATCTATTTCGATTTTCATCTCTCTCAAACTCTCTCAAACTCTCTCAAACTCTCTCAAACTTTTTTTTTGTAAACCTGCTACTTTAGAGACCTGTTTCCTTCAAACAGTAACCCAATGTGTCAAATAATAAAATCGCAATCTTGTGGAGCAATCCTCATTTTTTTTGTCGTCTGCAAATCTTGTCACTAGTTTTGGTATACTATTTCTTTGAGAACGAGATAGTCTATTGCCGTCTCCCTGCAGTTGAGAAGCTAACTTTTTTATAAGTAGGTCGTCTGACTCGATATTACTTGCGGTTTTATAAATAATTACTATCATCAGAATTATTATCATTAATTATTATCCTTGCGTTTCAAATCTTTGTATTGTAATGTATTTCTTGTAGTAGAAATCTATAAAAATAAAGTTTTTCGTCCAATCCATCCAAAGTCTCTAGCAGCTAGTTAATGTGCAAACCGTGTACACTATATCTGTATAAATACCTTGAAAATACGAACGCAAGCCGGAAGACCAATAGTCACACGATAAACGTTTAGATAAAGAAAGAGAGAAACAAGGTCATCTATTTCGTCATGTGGCATAAAAAACAAGGCATGAACGGTATTTATTTTTCATTATTCATACTCGGAAAGTAATGTTGTTTTGATCTGATTATTGGGTGGAAAATGCTGCTTCCCTCCATAGAGAGGGAAAAACTCATACAAATTACTTCCCACCTAAGGGCCGGAATGAACTTTAAAAATGGAACTGCTGTGAAGAGTTTTATGTAAACAAGAACTAATTAAAAAAAATGCTGCGGCCAAGTGACTTTCTAAATAGCCAGTGTGAAGTTAGCGCAAACTTCTTTGAGCGGAATAAACCGCAACAATTACGCGGTAAGTTCCATATTTGAAATTTAAAAAGACGACATAAATTGGCGGGATACTAATCTGTGCTTAGATAAACAACTAGTTTTATTTTCCTCATATTCGAAATGAAAAGTAGAGTGTTAAAGTCGGGTAAAAGTATCAATTCCTACTCGGACTATAGCCGACCTCGCTGCGCTTGGGCGTCTAAATACCTCGGGAATTGATTCTTTCGACCTTCGATTTTCTTCTTCTACTATTCTTGAAAATTGATTCCTTTAGAATTCTTTCTGATGTCAGTTGTCACACTACCACTGCTTCGGAAGCAAATGGTGCTCTGAGAGAGATAATAATCGACGCAAGAAACTCTCACAGCATTATCTATACTCATAATAAACCTGTAGAGATCAAATTTCTGTACAAAGAAAAATAATGACCAAAACCAAGTCAGGGGGATGTAAGAAGAGAAATAGAACAAGTCCCGATTTTTTTTAAATTTTTGTTTCTCTATCTGTTGTTTGTACGGGCTAATCTCTGAAACTACTGGACCGATTGAATTGTAATTTCGCATGATTATACCTTATATCCCCGGTCAACATCTAAGACACTTTTAATATGTAATAAAATGTAAATTTTGTACTGTATTTGTTATTGCAGCTATCCATATCAGATCGGGCCCACATTCTGAATGATGTATTCGCACTGGCAGAAGCCAATCAGTTGCCGTACCGAGTAGCGCTCCAGATGACCACATACCTCACCGTGGAGACAGACTTCGTGCCCTGGTTCAGCGCAGGAAGAGTCTTTTATGCTTTGGACACCAATCTCTTCAACACACCTGCGCGCAAGGTTTTAATGGTAAGTTTTACATTATGTACATTAATTTTACTATACTTTTTTACTATATAATTAGGAAATAAGATCAAAAAGGGTTTTTAAGCTTCTATGAATAAATTTCAAACAACACAAAGACTAATATTCGAATAGAAATCGGGCAGAGTAACGTACTAACTAGTCAACGGTTGCAGCGAAAATGTGTCGACGCAAAAAAAAATTTCAAATTCCAAATTTCTATATTTGATATTAAAATATATATACAAAATTACTTAAATCTACTTACTAAAGCAATTTACAATTAAGCCTTATATATGTAGGTATCAGAAAACTTATTTCTACAACCCTATCTACCTGTTGGGGGATAAAACTTTATTATTCTTAAAAACTAATACATGAGGTTTGTGGGGAGGGAAATCCAGGAAACTGGGAAAACCTGGCTATTTGCTATGAGAATGGTCACCAACTGTTCTGCTACCGCTTATATAGCGGTCTGTCGGCTGCAAGTGGGGAGAGGTGACGTCACGTCTTTAAAATTTTCTTGTGTTTCTAAGGATATACATTTTATTTGTGTATTAATCCTAGATGTGAGGGTTATCACTTTAAAAACATAACAAATTGTTTAGATTTGCAAGGGGGACATCTCAAGTCAATTTCCTAATATGCAAATATTGGGGTTGAGCAGGTTATCAACTGTTAAGTAGATCCTGTAGAGTGTAGATGAAGCCACAACCTGAGAGTTGAACAAATAATACAAGATTTTATGACGATACGTCACTCGAACGGTTAGCTCAGTTTGTTATAGCACTGGCACGGAACGCCAGAGGTCGTGGGTTCGAGTCCCGCATCGTTTCTAATTTTTTTTTAAATTATTTACAATGTTTTATATTTTTCACTTTTTTGGTTACATTGCCCGACGCTTTCCCAGTAATTTAGACAAACTAATAGTCATAGGTAAGGTGGAGGGCAAAAGACCACGCTAACGATCAAGGCACTTACTCTCCTACCACTTACGACCGCGATAAGGAAGGCCGAGGACCGAAGGGAGTGGAAGGCTTTAGTAACCAATGCGTAACGTTACTAAAACCTTTAATTATGGACACGACCTTCAGAAATGAAGAATGCGACCAAGAAGAAGATGAGACCAGTGAGAGGCTGCTTTGCACAGGATGCCGGCTTGTTTATGGGTACCACAACGGCGCCTATTTCTGCCATGCTGCCTGAAGGGCGCCG
This sequence comes from Leptidea sinapis, assembly GCF_905404315.1. Lineage (NCBI taxonomy): Eukaryota > Metazoa > Arthropoda > Insecta > Lepidoptera > Pieridae > Leptidea > Leptidea sinapis. Next base: position 3,760,443 of record NC_066288.1, on the reverse strand, counting down.
TAGCTAATGAAATTACTGGGCAAATGAGACTTAACATCTTACGTCGGTTGCGCTCATCACCTGAGCGCAATTGTAGTACCGCTCAGAATTTTAGGGTTTTTCAAGAATCCTGACTGGCTCTGAATGGTAATGGACAGGGCATATCAATTACCGTCAGTTGAACGTCCTCTCGTCTCGTCCCTTATTTTCATTAAAAAAAGAAGTTACTATTGCTACAACACCACAAAATATTGCATTTGTTCTATCATATTTTGTTGTTAAGTTTGCCGGTGTCATTACAGACACAAGACACATTATGCTATCTAGGGTAAAGGTTGTAGCTTATTAGATCCACCCAGCCTCAAGCCGCATCGTACCATTTCTGCCGTGAAACAGTAATATGTAAACATTACTGTGTTTCGGTCTGAAGGGCGCTGGAGCTAGTGAAATAACTGGGCAATTGAGACGACAAGGTGACGAACGCAATTGAAGTGCCGCTCAGAATCTTTTGGTTTTTCAAGTATCCTGAGTGGCACTGCATTGTAATGGGCAAGGCGTATCAATTACCATCAGCTGAACGTCGTACTCGTCTCGTCCCATATTTTCATAAAAAAAATATGAGAAGATCAAGAAGATAGGGAAAACCAGAAGAATCTCGCGCTAATCAGAGTGCGGTGGAAATACCTTGGGTTCGATTTTTTTTTATGTAAAGGAGGACAAACGAGCGTACAGGTCACCTGGTGTTAAGTGATCACCGCCACCTACAATCTCTTGCAACACCAGAGGAATCACAGGAGCGTTGCCGGCGTTTGCGCTTTTTTTGAAGGTACCCATGTCGTATCGTCGCGGAAACACTGCACAAGGAAGCTCATTCCACAGCTTTGTAGTACGTGGAAGAAAGCTCCTTGAAAACCGCACTGTGGAGGACCGCCACACATCCAGATGGTGGGGATGATATCCTAACTTGTGGCGTGTCGTGCGAAGGTGGAATTTGGCGGCAGGAATCAGGTTAAACAGCTCTTCGGAACACTCCCCGTGATAAATGCGGTAGAAGCCACACAATGAAGCGACATCTCTACGCAACGCCAAGTGATCCAGCCGTTCACAGAGCACTGGGTCCCCGTCAATTCTTGCTGCTCTACGTTGCACGCGGTCAAGTGGGTCGAGCTGATCCCGTGGTGCAACGTTTATATTATAATTTGTTTCAGGGCATATTTTAAATTAAACTACTTATACCTTTAAAATACAGTCTGTACATATTTCGATTGTACCCGTCTTGTAGTGAAATAATGTCACAGCAGAACTATCAAATTGTGCGTCATAAATGTATCTCATAGTATTATTAAGTACCGATTTTTTCTTTCCAGAATTATGTTCAACATCTTGTGAAACCGTTGTACGCAAAGCAAAGTTGGGAGAAGAGTAAGCTTGATATCATTGAAGGGTAAGTTAAGTGCTCACTATAAGTAACTTTTTATTGTATCTACTATTCAGTCGCGGTTTCATGGTGGATTGTAATTACAGGCAAAATGGGATCGTGACGGTTTGCGTCGCCTTATATAATTTTCTGATGCGTGACGAATATAATTATTTAGTCACATTCATTAGAATATCTGCTCGTTTCGTCATTTACTCCCACATCACCTAAATCTCATTAGTCTATAACATAGTTTCTCAATCTTAATTTGCTCACCGCCCACTTTGAGAATATGTGTTTTTCTAGAGTATTTTCTAGTATTTTTTTGCCTTTTTAGACTAAATTTTTTAATCTACCCACGCCCCATGTGCGCCATCTCAATGCCCCCTAATTTTCTCTGGGACTTCTACTGCCCCCCCGAAAGTCTCAAACGCCCACAAGAGGGCGTTATCGCCCACGTTGAGAACCTATGGTCTATAATATACACCGGTAATCTAAAATCTAAATTACCATCACATTTAAGAGAAAAAAAAATAGCAAATCATTAACTGCTATAGACTGCAGGATTATACAATTCACAGCTTTATTAATAAATCGCTAGGCAAACTTGACATTGTGTCCAATGCGCATTCACCGCCTCGTGCTTTTCACTCTCTGCAGAAATTTTGAGCTTATAATTTTTGAACGGTTTAATATGACATAATTCTGTTATGTTTTAGAACAAATAAATACTGACAACTTATTGACGATCTTTTTTAGAACTTTTTGGTAATTAAAATTACTAATTATCTATCATAACATTATCTTAACAATTGTAAAGAGCGGTGTCCTCCAATATTAGCATTAGAAGAAGAGGACAATGGTACACACGTATCATCCTGGAAACAAGGATGCTAAATCCACAGTTGTAGTACATGGAAGAAGTTTCCTTGAAAACCGCACTGTAGAGGATCGCCACTTATCCAGATGGGCAGGACGATATCTAAGCTTGTAGCTTGTGCTCAGTGAAATTCAGTGGCTGGAATCGTGTTAAGCAGCTCCTCGGAGAACTCCCCGTGATAAATGCGGTTGAAGTCACAAAAGCCGTTTATGTATGTTAAACGGCATACATGGCTAGTGTGGCGTTCCTCCACAGTGCGGTTTTCAAAGAACTTTCTTCCACGAACGACCAAGCTGTGGAATGAGCGTCCTTGTGCGGTGTTTCCAGGACAATAAGTCATTCAAAAAAAGCGCGTGCTGTTTTTTAAAGGGCTGACAACTCTATTATGATTCCACTGGCAGGAGAATTTGGGCGGCGGTGATTACTTATCATCAGGTGACCAGTACGCTCGCTTGGCGTCTCTTCCATAAAAAAAATCATAAAGATTTTATTTTATTTTATTGTTGTTGTTTATATATTGTGTACAAATATATCTGCAATAGTCTGCGCCCCACAGCACATATTTAATTAAAAAAATTTTAACAAAAAAACAACCGACTTCAAAAACACTATTCCAAAAAAGTAGGTATAATATGCACTAAAAGGTATAAAAATAATTGCGTATTTTTATACAATATAATTCTAGTTACGATTATTGTAATTTTTGGAATCGGTTGTTTTTTTGTTAAAAATTTTTTATTTTTTGATTTTTAGTGAATTTGAAGCACACTAACTAACAACTTGTCTAAATATGTGCAGATATACTATTTTTTTCAATGCACGTAAGCGCTTAATTTAAGAGTTCCGTTACTTTGCCATGGATTCCGTAATCAGAACCTAACCAAATTATCTGTGAAGTATATTCTTTCCCATAAAAAAAATCATCGAAATCGATTGGCGCAATATTGAGTTATTCGTAAATTTATCATCCAATTTATATTATACGTATGTATAGCAAATTTAAGACTCTTCTGATTTTTCTCATGGTACCAGATCTGGACCAAATTACAATGGGACCACACGGAAAGCACCAGCTTTCAAATAAAAAAAGAATTATCAAAATCAGTTCACCTAGTCGAAAGTTTTGAGGTAACAAACTTAAAAAAAAAAACATACCGACGAATTGAGAACCTCCTCCTATTTTGAAGTCGGTTAAAAATACACACATTTAGATCATAAATAGTAAACTATACGGATTTCGCCTATTGAGGGTAATTAGATAACATGCCAATGGACGTGTGTGGCTATCTGAAAATTTTGCCGCATGGTTGCCGATAAAGTAACGCCAGACATAATAATTGAGTATCGTATGAATTTCTAGACTTCTACGGACAAAAATACTTTCGTTGTCGACGTACTTTGGTCTTCCTGACGCGAATCAAAAAGTGAGGCAACTGTTCCTGGGCTGGCTCAACACTCACAACAGTTCGGACGCTGCCAACATCGAGCCAGACCTCCGGGACTTTGTATATTTCTATGGTAAGCACTTCCCCTAATCACATTCATATCGACAAATTACATGTTTTTACAAATTACCCTCAATAACATGAAATACTTTTTAAAGGAATAAAGGTCCTTGTCTGAATTTATTTATTTATTAAATTGGAAGCTAACGTTATACACAATATTAATCCTTATTTTCTTTATTGCACACTCTTAAGTATCTATAATAGAAATTGTACACCTCTATGGCTACCACAATGGCGCCTATATCTGCCGTGAAGCAGTAATGTGTAAGGATTACTGTGTTTCGGTGTGAAGGGTACCGTAGCTAGTGAAATTACTGGGCAAATGAGACTTGACAACTTATGTCTCAAGGTGACGAGCGCAGTTTTGGGTTCTTCGATAATCCTGAGCGGAACCGTATTGTAATGGCCAGGCCGTATCAATAACCATCAGCTGAACGTCCTGCTCGTCTCGTCCCCTTATTTTCATAAAAAGAAACCTCACAAGAAACAAGCATAATACATACATTCTTGAAAGTAGTTATTTCAAAAACTTACATTACCAAAAAATAAAAAATATCAACTTTAATATAATATATATTTAAATGTGAGAATAAAAAATAAAACAAGAAAATAAAACACAAGCAATACAACATTAAAACTAATTAATTTCATAAGTGACACTGACATGTGTCATTTTTTACCATAAATAATGTATATAATTTTGATTTTATTTGAAATATTTCATCGCAACAGGTATGCAATCTGGGTCAGAGGACGAGTGGGATAAACTGTGGCAGATATATCTCCACGAGGATGATGTCCAGGAACAATTGAAGTTGAGAAGTGCGCTGTCAGCACCCAATGATACAGCGATACTCAGGAAGTATGTACCTACTTCTAATGAAAAGTAAAAGTTCTTGATACAATTAATAGTTAAACACGATAAGTTGATCGGTGGTCAGTCAAGTCTTAAAAAGTATTTTTTTTTAATTCTGTTTTAAATTTGTCTCAGTCAACGAGTCGGTCAAGTCACGTGGCAGTTTATTAATCAGTCTAGGTAATATGTAAACTGTTGTTCTTTCACCGAACGCATTGGATGCCCGAGGCATGTGCAGCCGGTTTAGACTAACAGCGCGCGTAACACCTTTGACCCCAATAGGAAACCTTAAGTTTTTTGTTTGGGCTTCGAATCTTATCTCTTACTGGGCAAATGTGGATACATTAATTCTATAATGTGTCTTATTTTCATGTCAAATAAATGTCACAGAAAGGGAGGATAGAAGGGGAGATAGACGTACAAAAAAAAATGAATGGAGCGTTGATTACACATTATAATCTTTTTCAAATATTTTAATGTAGCATTTCTCAAGGCTCCGTTTTCTGAACTTAACGTTTATGCAGATATTATAAATAAAGTTAAAACTAAGATTTAGACCTACCTAAATACTACTGGAGGTTAGATAAAGATTATCTAAATTAACAAGTATCAGTAACTACAATGTTATCTAATATAACATAAAATAAATTATACAGTTAATATATAATATTACACTTTATTCATCCGATAATTGGCCAATTAATTTAATGTAAGTATCTATATTATGTCGTTTAAATATTACCTCTAAGCGATTATTCTGTTGGTAAGTAATTAATTTTATCATCTGCCGTCTGAGTTCTGACTTCTGTTTGACAATGTTAAAAACTTATTTTATGCGTCTAGATAGAGTCTGTTGCTGTTAGACAACCGATAAAAACAAGCCAGGAATATTAGTTTGGTGTGCGTGACAAGCCACGTCTTACACTCGCGATTTGTATGACACTTTGAGTTAGTGTGTGCGAATTGTTCAAAATAGAGGTTAGTTCTAAACTCAATTTATTACGAACTTTTCACAGCTGTCATAGTCTGTCTAGACGTATAGGTAAATAATCTAAGTTGAAAAGGAACGGAATTATCCGCTTAATTTTTGATTAAACATAGAAGAACAGAAATACTGATAAATACCAAAAACCTGAAAAGTAAAAACACCATTGCCTGATAAAATAAAGCTGTAAAGAATAAAAAAACAGAATTGCTTATTAGTTTCTTAACACTTTCAGTAATTAGATTTTATTTTTTATTGAATTACAAACTAATTATTAAGCCTTCTGCGTTTTTGCTCTTTCAACATTCACTGTCAATCCCATTTATGAACCTGTGCCAGTAAATAATCATAAAAATAGACCTAAAGATAGAAGACGCCTGTTAAAACTGGAGTCCCGCAAGGATCAATTCTAGGACCAACACATTATATTCAATTCAGCCGATATTATGACTGAATTCAAACACTGTAAATACCATAATATAGCTATAGCTAGCTGATCCAACAAACGTTGTTCTGTTCATAATAAAAAAAACTCTTGCGGATGGAATTTTGGAAAATCCGTTCTTAGCTGACCTCTACTCGGTGAAAAGAATATTTCTACCAAATTTCAAGTCTTTAGCTCTAATGGTTCCAGAGATATCGTGATGAGTGACTATATACGTGGAAATCTCTTAAATATATATAGATAGATATACAGACGATTTACAGGTATATATTTCATTCAAACCGTCTGAAATAGACAGCAGTATTTAAAATTAAATAGTAGTGCTATTTAATTTTCATCATTTCTATATCATTTTTTGCTACTAGTGCAATTTTAATAGTTATTTATACAACTGTTGTGTAATAAGGGCTATTAAAACACGAATGTGGATTTATCTCACGAGGCGAAGCCGAGTGTAATAATAGTATCACATGAGTGTTTTAATACTTAATTATCAACAGTTGCATACAAGACTTTATCTACACCCAAAATATGAATCCTTTAAAAGATTCTGAAACAGTTAGCTTACTGCTAACATTAAAACAGCCAGTCCTAGTAGTAATATAATATTATTTCCATTACTGATTATATACAAATAAACTAAGTATTAATGAAAGAATTATTTATTTTAGTAGTAATTTACATTTTTTATAGTGCAATAATTAAAATTCACTTGAATATTATGTTCTTTTGGTAATTAATCGCTCATTTTTTATAAAAAAAAAAGCAATAAAAATATCGTAAAAAAATGGCGGGGATTCGAATAACCTACTTTTTTTTACGGCGCGCGACGTTCTGGTGGTGTGGAACGCGCGTAAACCAAAATGTTCTTATTTTGAAATTCATACAGATGCCACGCATCGAGCAATAAGAATGTGGCTGTCTGTTAAAACTCTTTGAGCATGAAGGGAATGAAAAAAAAATAGGAGTGTTGTTATGAAATACAGTACAACATTACAACACTCGTTTGGATGACGTAATGGTTATTAGAACATTGGGTGTTTTAATGTTGACAATAAGCTAAATATTTCAGAATCTTTAATAAAGGATTTAAAGCATGGGTGTAGATAAAATAAATTATACGACCTGTTATTGTCATGAGTACTTTTTAGAGAGATTCTTATTACTATCAGCACAATTACGTAGTACTCATTCAATCACGCAATTAGTAATCACTTGTTATAGTTATTATTTTGCTGTTTTAGTGTTCTTAATGTTAGACTACTTTATTATTCGAATAAAACAAATCTTAGAACTATATTTACAATACTTTGACTACGTAAAATTAAAACTATAAATAACGTGGAAGCGTACCAAGAATACTGGCAGCATTTTCGCGTTGGATAGCTAGGCTGATCCGTTGACCGAAATAGCTGCCAGCGCTTGGGTTTCCAGTAGCCTTATTGAGGCGCGAAGATAGTATTTTGTACATTCTCCGCGCCTCTGGGCCCCACGGGCCAAGTGTCTCGACACCAAACGGCACAAAGATGTATGATGTTCTTAATTATATTACTACCTAATTATTGAATTAGGTCAGGTCACAAAATTTTATGTAATTTTTGTTTTGTTGTTATTACATTTTTATTGTGATATTATTATTTTAGAATGGTAACCCTTCATATAATATGTATAATCTTTAAATAGTATGACAATCCGCTGGACCACCTGGGGTTCTCCGCAAGACCAGCGCTCATCATATCACCTGTGGGTATGATCAGTATTATGCTGAGGTGAACTCCAATTCTGCATTTTCAATATAAAATAAATTAATAAATAAGTCTACTTGTAAGTATACAAGTAGATGTAAGTATTACTTATTCGACCAACATGGGTTATTGTAGATTAGGTACACAGTTGAAATTTATAAATAAGTACCTAAGTCCTAAAAGTGATAACAATAATTTGGATAATAGGTAGTAACAGCAAAAATTATAATATTGTGGCGATTTCATCCACATTATGTTGGCAGCTAAGGATTTCTTTGAGTGCCAACTGATCACTCTTTTTTTTATGGAATAGGAGGACGAACAAGCGTACGGGTCACCTGGTGTTAAGTGATAACCGCCGCCCACATTCTCTTGCAACACTAGAGGAATCACAAGAGCGTTGCCGGCCTTTAAGGAAGGTGTACGCGTTTTTTTTGAAGGTTCCCATGTCGTATCGTCCCGGAAACACCGCACAAGGAAGCTTATTCCACAGCTTTGTAGTACGTGGAAGAAAGCTCCTTGAAAACCGCACTGTGGACGACATCACACATCCAGATTGTGGGGATGATATCCTAACTTGTGGCGTGTCGTGCGAAGGTGGAATTCGGCGGAATTCTCCCTTGAGAGGGAGATAGATATAGACGCCATCTTGACAAATTTTAAGGAGGCGAGTCGCTAATATAGACGCTAACTTTTACCCGCGAGTGTCATAGACATTAACTTGATAACATAACTGATAAGTCTTGTAGGTATACTTACTTCTGTAATAATTCACGAGTGCAAACGTAATAAACTAAATAAAAAATCGAGTCGGTGGTTTATTTAACTTCTATTATATAAATTACTAGCTGACCCGAGAAACGTTGTGCTGTACATAATAAATAAATACTATTCTTATGAATTTGTCAATAATATTTCATGTTAATCAAGAATTATTTCGTTAAAAATGCTCCTGTTATTATAATGAAATTGTTTCACAGCGGAACTGTCAAACCGTGCGTCACTAAATTAGTTTAGGAGTCCATAGCGGACAAACAACGTGTCACGTAATTTATATATATTATGATAACTGATGTCTTGTAGGTATACTTACTTCTGTAATAATTCACGAGTGCAAACGTAATAAACTAAAGTAAAAATCGAGTCGGTGGTTTAATTTACAAGGTCCCCGACACGACAATATCAAAATTATACATTTCTTTGAGTCAGTAGTTAAATTATATTGCAGTTGTTCAAATACTGATATCTAAATGTTTTAAGTTTTCTTTAGTGTTGCTTATTGCGCCAATATTTGTCTTCAAACAATTCGACACGTGTTTCGCCTCTACACGAGGCATCCTTAGGAGATGATGACTCACCAAATTCTGGCACGAGACTCAGTATCAGTCTCGTGTTTGAGGAAATATTGGCGGAATTATGGATTTCCGCAAAGTAACGCCTACTTCAATAAATTTTCTCAAAAGTTACTGATAGTCAAATCGGTATGCGAATGATATCATAATACTGTTTCAATTGCCCCATACCCTCCCCATAGCATCAAGGGCGTGCAACGTTTTCCCATCTTTGTATTAAATGTATGCAGCACAACTTTAAGTGAGACACAAGCGATACGCCAGTGTGATATTTGGCGATCATATTGTGTGAAGAACAACAAATAGATTTTAGGTAATTCATTACCTGCTGAGTAAACTTAATTGAACTTCATGGACAACGTCATGCCTACAAAAATTATTACTCTTATTGCGATTTAATTGACGACCTAAAATGAACTGTTTTGCTATTTCTTACCACGACATCATTGGATCTATCCAATTTAGGTTGTCGTCAAATCAAGTCAGATATTGAATCGCAGTTCGATATCGATTAGTTCGTTCATTAATTCGTACCATGAGGTAATATTTCAACCTAAACTGGATAGCTTAGGTATGTGTCAAAGTGAGCAATTCAAAAAAGTTGCTAATTTCTTTAGGGATAGTGAATCGTTTTGTTAATAACTTTAAAAAATAGTGAAAACATAAGTAAAATATATAGAAAAGGAAAATGGAATTGATGAAAGACGAGATGAGAGTACTTTATTGGACTTTTTTGTAAAACGAAATACTGAAAATAAATACCGAAAATGAAAATACTAATGAAAAGGTAGTAAGGCCCGTGGCTATAGCCTGTTCGCAAGAACGAATTAAAAAAAATGTACTCTGTAAGGTGCGTTGATAACTCATTTTAAACAGTTTATTTTTACGAAAACACCTAAGCAAAACTTTAAAACTTTTCAAAGAAATATATTTATTTTTCTATTATTTAATAAGTAGATACTAAAAAGCCTTAATGGTTTATAATTTGACGCTATAATGCGCAATTTTAAAACGTGTTTGTAGTAATTTCTACGCAAAAAAACCGCTAAAATCATATCATTATAGGTTTCGAAACGCAACGCATATGGTTCGAGTAATAGAGACAGACTTAAGCAACGACTGTACAGCGCATCATCTCTTTCTCACACCGCGGACCACAGACAAATTTCTTTCATTCATTCTTCCATAAGCGATTCAAACGCCATTCAGTTATAGGCACTTCGTGGTACGAATCTTAGCGATTCCGTTAAGTTTACCTAAACATAATCGGAATTCAAGCGCTAATTATAAGTTGATGGTAGGACTTCTGGTACTTACATTTATTTATCAAAGATGAGCTATTGTAACATACGTCAAGTCAGGCGGCTAGCTTTGATGAAGAAACATGATCCGTACTCGGTACGGTACGGAGCATGTTCCTTCGTAATATAGTACCGAAAGGCGCGAATATTCCGTTAGCTAAGCGCAAGCGCCGACAGGGTTAGTGTGTTCCTTCCCTCCTCCTCCTTTATCGCCCACAATCAGAGTGGAATCCGTGCGTCCGCGTGATGACCATGCTTTGCATATTTTTTTTTAATCGAAGAGAGGACAAACGATCGCACGGGTAACCTGATGTTAAGTGAATACCGCCGCCCACAATCTCTTGCAACACCAGAGGAATCACAGAAGCGTTGCCGGCCCTTTTAAAAAGATGTATGCGCTTTTTTTTAAATCACTTAACTTTTAGTTAAGTTTACTATGTAAGTCAATATTCATATTTTGCGTTATTTTTCTTCTTCATATACACAACAAATTTCACGGCCTCGAATAATAGGGGAGTCCCAGGCCCATGGGTGTCGTAAGAGGCGACTAAGGGCCGTCAGAGTCAGGCTGCCGTCTTTTGACGTCAGCACAATCGGGCCAGACTCGTCCGGGTTAATTACCAAACTCGCACAGAATACCGGCGTGAAGTAGCAGCCTAGTGCCGCTACGTTTCGCATAGGTTAGTGTCGAGGACCGGTGGCCATTCAAAAAGGATCTTCAAAAGATTTTACCCCAGGAACCCTCCTGTTTGAAATTGAGATTGGTTTAGATTCTCAATTCCGTCCATATAATATAATTCTCCTGCTCATGTGTATGTTAGTGAACTCCTCCAAACGGCTGGACCGATTTTTCAAATTTAAGACGTGTGTACAGGACAACGTCTGTCGGGTCCACTAGTTTAATATATATTAAAACCAAACATCTGGAAGCACGTTTCTTGCTCTTGTGTATTGGAAGGAGATGATCAGATGAGTGAAATCTAATCTCTGTTGAAAAAACAAGAAAAAATCATGAAAATGCTGTTAAGTACTTTAATAAAACAAATCGTATATAGATTTATCATTTTAATTGATTAACATATTCGTGAAGCCATTCCGACACTTGCGGTGCGTGTGTTTGCGACCACACGATATTGTTTCGAACCGTCTCCAGCGCACGTTTGCGGGCAGTCTCTCCCGCGCCTGCTTGTGGATACATCGTAAAGAAACTTTCCATCTGAAATAAGAATATTTTTTCACAAAAGAGCACATAATATTATGTTCAATGTGTAGTCTATTTTGATATTTTTTTAATATTTTAAAACAACATTGTATTGAATATATTTTTTAATCAAAATTTTACTGAATGTTTTTTTTTTGTATAATATTTTTCTTTGAAATAATTGTTTTTAAACTTTGTCCGTTGAAGTTTCACTTCAACTGTGGACCAGCAAACCATTCGTTTATTAACACTGTTATATTATTAAGTTTAAATAAAAATATAATTATCTGAAACTTTTTCATGTCAAGTTAACGACAAGATTATCAAGGAATTTAGTGAAATGTTACACCCACTTTCTCACCAAGTTATCAAAAAATTGCCGCCAACGGTTGTAAATTCAGAAGTTGACGGCAACTCGTCGGTAAGGTGGTGGCAACATAATATCTGACACCAACTAGTTGTTCACAAAGAAGAAGAAGATCAAATGTTTTCTCCTGGGTACAACAATTATTAAAACATATTTGGAAACAGTTGTAAGAACTAAGTCAGTAACATTAAAGTACAGATACCGGCCATGGTCGAGAGCACGACTTTCATTGGTCGTTTCGAAGCGCACGTGGAGCCGACAAAATACCTATTAGGTAGTTTAGTTTCAGACCCATATAAAGTGCTCCCAAATTAATAATGCGCATACAGATCTTCGCTAATGGGCGTGTTCCTAAAAACACACGAATCATTCAATCGTAAGAGCCCTAAACAATGCTCTTGCATTTTGCACCTTGTGCGAAAGAAATAAGAGTCAAATCATGTGTTCACAATACGAAAACAAATCGGGCGGTCGGCTGTGGTAGTCAGTCAGTCAGTCGTCTTTAAGTATTGGTGCCGACTGCACGTGTTCAGTCTATGTGGAATTATATAGAGCTCCTATTACACACCCCTCTTGTTATTATTATTGTAATATAATTCTACTATATTATGCAAAAGTAATGCATTTTACCACTCTATATAGATTTCGTCTCCCGACGGTCGGGAAATACGACCGTTGCCGAAAAGTGGCGAAGATCTGTATGCGCATTATTAATTTGGGAGCACTGTACTCTAATGGGCATTGTTGTCATTTGAAATTTAATTTCCTCCATCAGTTTTTCTATCCGTGGTCATAACTCGTGGCGGGAAATAGTTTTAGGTTCAATATATTTTCAAATTCAAATATTTTTATTCAAAATACAATGTGACATCACTTAATGAAAGTCAAAAAACTACCACCCATTCCAAAATGAATGCTTCAGACCTAAGAAGAATGGGCGCAACAAACTCAGTGGGCCTTTTTTTTCATCGAATAGATATGTTCACAAAGTAATATTGTACAATTAAACTTATTATTTAATAGCCGAAGGGCGGTCACTCCATTCCCAATCTGTGGTATCATTAAGAAAGTCATTTATGTTATAGTAACCTTTACCACACAAACGTTTTTTAACAATTCTTTTGAATAACGTAATACTTTTGTTTTGAAAATTTTCTGGGATCTTGTTGTAAAAGCATATACATCGCCCCACAAAAGCATTATATAAGCATATAGCAGTTGATGATAAGTATGAAGAAGTAAATACCTCTTTGAGTTGATCATTTGTGTTGAAAGTGGAAGTTATTTCCGGTATGAGGTCGCCCAGATATCTGCTGTTCAACGTAAATCGTTCCACGAGCTGGGGCCAGCGGGCGCGAACGTCGCCCCACACTAGTTGGGTACCGGCAGGGTTTGAACTGATCAGCTGAACTACGTTCAAGTAATCCTGGCTTCGGATATTCTTCTCATCCCACGCTAAATCTAAGTACCTAGAAAAACAAAATATACAAATATGCTTTCAAATTTAATAAATTTAGTCAAGCCGTCTAGGAGGATTTCAGTGAAAAAGAGACGGATAACACCGACGACCTGTATAGCCGAGTGGTTAGCGATCCTACCTACTAAGCTAGAGGTCCCGGGTTCGAATCCCGGTGGGTGCAAGCATTTATATGATGAATATGGATGTTTGTTTACGAGTCATGGATAAATGTATTTATGTATGTTTATATGAATTTATGTATGTTTAAGTAAGTATATTGTAATAAATATATCATTGTCTTGTAACCCATAACACAGGCTATATATGCTTAACTTTGGGCAAGATAATTTGTGTAAAAAGTGTGTCAATATTATAACGAATAAGATTTGAAATTGTTTTTATTAGTTCCAACTCCGTATCTTATATTTTCAATCATTTGGTTACATATTCTTGTTATTTGAAAGCGAACAGTTGCTTAAAACGAGCTGGATTTTGACTGTCTCCGTTTTTTAAAAGATTATAGATGTTATCTGTAAATCTATCTGTGACTGCATACAATCGAGTAAATCGCTTTTTTCTTACAGGGTTTCCTAGGCTGCAAGATTTTTATATAAATACTAGCTGACCCAGCAAACGTTGTATTGCCGATATTAAAATCGCGATACAAAACTAACTGTTGATTGTAGATGGGTGAAAATTTGAAGTTGTATTTATTTTTTATTGCTGACTCATAATCAAACAAATTTAAAAAAAAATAAAAAAAAAATGTGTGGACCACACTTAACATTTAGGAGGATGAAATATGTTGTGCGATTCTCAGACCTACCCAATATGCACTCAAAATTTCATGAGAATCGGTGAATCCGTTTCGGTGGAGTTCTAAGTTTAACACCATGACACGAGAATTTTATATATTAGATTAGAAGTAGGTACATACTTCCTGAGTATCGCTGTATCATAGGGTGCTGACAGCGCACTTCTCAACTTCAATTGTTCCTGGACATCATCCTCGTGGAGATATATCTGCCACAGTTTATCCCACTCGTCCTCTGACCCAGATTGCATACCTGTTGCGATGAAATATTTCAAATAAAATCAAAATTATATACATTATTTATGGTAAAAAATGACACATGTCAGTGTCACTTATGAAATTAATTAGTTTTAATGTTGTATTGCTTGTGTTTTATTTTCTTGTTTTATTTTTTATTCTCACATTTAAATATATATTATATTAAAGTTGATATTTTTTATTTTTTGGTAATGTAAGTTTTTGAAATAACTACTTTCAAGAATGTATGTATTATGCTTGTTTCTTGTGAGGTTTCTTTTTATGAAAATAAGGGGACGAGACGAGCAGGACGTTCAGCTGATGGTTATTGATACGGCCTGGCCATTACAATACGGTTCCGCTCAGGATTATCGAAGAACCCAAAACTGCGCTCGTCACCTTGAGACATAAGTTGTCAAGTCTCATTTGCCCAGTAATTTCACTAGCTACGGTACCCTTCACACCGAAACACAGTAATCCTTACACATTACTGCTTCACGGCAGATATAGGCGCCATTGTGGTAGCCATAGAGGTGTACAATTTCTATTATAGATACTTAGAGTGTGCAATAAAGAAAATAAGGATTAATATTGTGTATAACGTTAGCTTCCAATTTAATAAATAAATAAATTCAGACAAGGACCTTTATTCCTTTAAAAAGTATTTCATGTGATTGAGGGTAATTTGTAAAAACATGTAATTTGTCGATATGAATGTGATTAGGGGAAGTGCTTACCATAGAAATATACAAAGTCCCGGAGGTCTGGCTCGATGTTGGCAGCGTCCGAACTGTTGTGAGTGTTGAGCCAGCCCAGGAACAGTTGCCTCACTTTTTGATTCGCGTCAGGAAGACCAAAGTACGTCGACAACGAAAGTATTTTTGTCCGTAGAAGTCTAGAAATTCATACGATACTCAATTATTATGTCTGGCGTTACTTTATCGGCAACCATGCGGCAAAATTTTCAGATAGCCACACACGTCCATTGGCATGTTATCTAATTACCCTCAATAGGCGAAATCCGTATAGTTTACTATTTATGATCTAAATGTGTGTATTTTTAACCGACTTCAAAATAGGAGGAGGTTCTCAATTCGTCGGTATGTTTTTTTTTTAAGTTTGTTACCTCAAAAATTTCGACTAGGTGAACTGATTTTGATAATTCTTTTTTTATTTGAAAGCTTGGGCTTTCCGTGTGGTCCCATTGTAATTTGGTCCAGATCTGGCACCATGAGAAAAATCAGAAGAGTCTTAAATTTGCTATACATACGTATACATACGTATAGCAAATTGGATGATAAATTTACGAATAACTCAATATTGCGCCAATCGATTTCGATGATTTTTTTTATGGGAAAGAATATACTTCACAGATAGTTTGGTTAGGTTCTGATTACGGAATCCATGGCAAAGTAACGGAACTCTTAAATTAAGCGCTTACGTGCATTGAAAAAAATAGTATATCTGCACATATTTAGACAAGTTGTTAGTTAGTGTGCTTCAAATTCACTAAAAATCAAAAAATAAAAAATTTTTAACAAAAAAACAACCGATTCCAAAAATTACAATAATCGTAACTAGAATTATATTGTATAAAAATACGCAATTATTTTTATACCTTTTAGTGCATATTATACCTACTTTTTTGGAATAGTGTTTTTGAAGTCGGTTGTTTTTTTGTTAAAAATTTTTTAATTAAATATGTGCTGTGGGGCGCAGACAATAAAATAAAATAAAATCTTTATGATTTTTTTTATGGAAGAGACGCCAAGCGAGCGTACTGGTCACCTGATGATAAGTAATCACCGCCGCCCAAATTCTCCTGCCAGTGGAATCATAATAGAGTTGTCAGCCCTTTAGAAAACAGCACGCGCTTTTTTTGAATGACTTATTGTCCTGGAAACACCGCACAAGGACGCTCATTCCACAGCTTGGTCGTTCGTGGAAGAAAGTTCTTTGAAAACCGCACTGTGGAGGAACGCCACACTAGCCATGTATGCCGTTTAACATACATAAACGGCTTTTGTGACTTCAACCGCATTTATCACGGGGAGTTCTCCGAGGAGCTGCTTAACACGATTCCAGCCACTGAATTTCACTGAGCACAAGCTACAAGCTTAGATATCGTCCTGCCCATCTGGATATGTGGCGATCCTCTACAGTGCGGTTTTCAATGTACTACAACTGTGGATTTAGCATCCTTGTTTCCAGGATGATACGTGTGTACCATTGTCCTCTTCTTCTAATGCTAATGAGTAATGACCTTCGGTAAGCAATTAATGCCAATATTGGAGGACACCGCTCTTTACAATTGTTAAGATAATGTTATGATAGATAATTAGTAATTTTAATTACCAAAAAGTTCTAAAAAAGATCGTCAATAAGTTGTCAGTATTTATTTGTTCTAAAACATAACAGAATTATGTCATATTAAACTGTTCAAAAATTATAAGCTCAAAAATTCTGCAGAGAGTGAAAAGCACGAGGCGGTGAATGCGCATTGGACACAATGTCAAGTTTGCCTAGCGATTTATTAATAAAGCTGGGAATTCTATAATCCTGCAGTATATAGCAGTTAATGATTTGCATTTTTTTTTTCTCTTAAATGTGATGGTAATTTAGATTTTAGATTACCGGTGTATATTATAGACCATAGGTTCTCAACGTGGGCGATAACGCCCTCTTGTGGGCGTTTGAGACTTTCGGGGGGGCAGTAGAAGTCCCAGAGAAAATTAGGGGGCATTGAGATGGCGCACATGGGGCGTGGGTAGATTAAAAAATTTAGTCTAAAAAGGCAAAAAAATACACGAAAATACTCTAGAAAAACACATATTCTCAAAGTGGGCGGTGAGCAAAATAAGATTGAGAAACTATGTTATAGACTAATGAGATTTAGGTCATGTGGGAGTAAATGACGAAACGAGCAGATATTCTAATGAATGTGACTAAATCATTATATTCGTCACGCATCAGAAAATTATATAAGGCGACGCAAACCGTCACGATCCCATTTTGCCTGTAATTACAATCCACCATGAAACCGCGACTGAATAGTAGATACAATTAAAAGTTACTTATAGTGAGCACTTAACTTACCCTTCAATGATATCAAGCTTACTCTTCTCCCAACTTTGCTTTGCGTACAACGGTTTCACAAGATGTTGAACATAATTCTGGAAAGAAAAAATCGGTACTTAATAATACTATGAGATACATTTATGACGCACAATTTGATAGTTCTGCTGTGACATTATTTCACTACAAGACGGGTACAATCGAAATATGTACAGACTGTATTTTAAAGGTATAAGTAGTTTAATTTAAAATATGCCCTGAAACAAATTATAATATAAACATTGCACCCCAGTATCAGCTCGACCCATTTGACAACGTGCAACGTAGAGCAGCAAGAATTGACGGGGACCCAGTGCTCTGTGAACGGCTGGATCACTTGGCGTTGCGTAGAGATGTCGCTTCATTGTGTGTCTTCTACCGCATTTATCACGGGGAGTGTTCCGAAGAGCTGTTTAACCTGATTCCTGCCGCCGAATTCCACCTTCGCACGAAACGCCATGAGTTAGGATATCATCCCCACCATCTGGATGTGTGGCGGTCCTCCACAGTGCGGTTTTCAAGGAGCTTTCTTCCACGTACTACAAAGCTGTGGAATGAGCTTATTTGTGCAGTGTTTCCGCGACGATACGACATGGATACCTTCAAAAAAAAGCGCAAACTCCTTCCTTAAAGGCCGGCAACGCTCCTGTGATTCCTCTGGTGTTGCAAGAGATTGTAGGTGGCGGTGATCACTTAACACCAGGTGACCTGTACGCTCGTTTGTCCTCCTTTACATAAGAAAAAATCGAACCCAAGGTATTTCCACCGCACTCTGATTAGCGCGAGATTCTTCTGGTTTTCCCTATCTTCTTGATCTTCTCATATTTTTTTTTATGAAAATATGGGACGAGACGAGTACGACGTTCAGCTGATGGTAATTGATACGCCTTGCCCATTACAATGCAGTGCCGCTCAGGATACTGGACAAACCAAAAGATTCTGAGCGGCACTTCAATTGCGTTCGTCACCTTGTCGTCTCAATTGCCCAGTTATTTCACTAGCTCCGGCGCCCTTCACACCGAAACACAGTAATGTTTACATATTACTGTTTCACGGCAGAAATGGTACGATGCGGCTTGAGGCTGGGTGGATCTAATAAGCTACAACCTTTACCCTAGATAGCATAGTGTGTCTTGTGTCTGTAATGACACCGGCAAACTTAACAACAAAATATGATAGAACAAATGCAATATTTTGTGGTGTTATAGCAATAGTAAATTATTTTTTTAATGAAAATAAGGGACGAGACGAGAGGACCTTCAGCTGACGGTAATTGATATGCCCTGTCCATTACCATTCAGTGCCAGTCAGGATTCTTGAAAAACCCTAAAATTCTGAGCGGTACTACAATTGCGCTCAGGTGATGAGCGCAACCGACGTAAGATGTTAAGTCTCATTTGCCCAGTAATTTCATTAGCTACGGCGCCCTTCAGGCAGCATGGCAGAAATTGGCGCCGTTGTGGTACCCTTAAACTAGCCGGCATCCTGTGCAAAGCAGCCTCCCACTGGTCTCATCTTCTTCTTGGTCGCATTCTTCATTTGTGAAGGTCGTGTCCATTATTAAAGGTTTTAGTAACGTTACGCATTGGTTACTAAAGCCTTCCACTCCCTTCGGTCCTCGGCCTTCCTTATCGCGGTCGTAAGTGGTAGGAGAGTAAGTATCTTGATCGTTAGCGTGGTCTTTTGCCCTCCACCTTACCTATGACTATTAGTTTGTCTAAATTACTGGGAAAGCGCAATGTAACCAAAAAAGTGAAAAATATAAAACATTGTAAATAATTAAAAAAAAAATTAGAAACGATGCGGGACTCGAACCCACGACCTCTGGCGTTCCGTGCCAGTGCTCTAACAAACTGAGCTAACCGTTCGAGTGACGTATCGTCATAAAATCTTGTATTATTTGTTCAACTCTCAGGTTGTGGCTTCATCTACACTCTACAGGATCTACTTAACAGTTGATAACCTGCTCAACCCCAATATTTGCATATTAGGAAATTGACTTGAGATGTCCCCCTTGTAAATCTAAACAATTTGTTATGTTTTTAAAGTGATAACCCTCACATCTAGGATTAATACACAAATAAAATGTATATCCTTAGAAACACAAGAAAATTTTAAAGACGTGACGTCACCTCTCCCCACTTGCAGCCGACAGACCGCTACATATATAAGGCTTAATTGTAAATTGCTTTAGTAAGTAGATTTAAGTAATTTTGTATATATATTTTAATATCAAATATAGAAATTTGGAATTTGAAATTTTTTTTTGCGTCGACACATTTTCGCTGCAACCGTTGACTAGTTAGTACGTTACTCTGCCCGATTTCTATTCGAATATTAGTCTTTGTGTTGTTTGAAATTTATTCATAGAAGCTTAAAAACCCTTTTTGATCTTATTTCCTAATTATATAGTAAAAAAAGTATAGTAAAATTAATGTACATAATGTAAAACTTACCATTAAAACCTTGCGCGCAGGTGTGTTGAAGAGATTGGTGTCCAAAGCATAAAAGACTCTTCCTGCGCTGAACCAGGGCACGAAGTCTGTCTCCACGGTGAGGTATGTGGTCATCTGGAGCGCTACTCGGTACGGCAACTGATTGGCCTCTGCCAGTGCGAATACATCATTCAGAATGTGGGCCCGATCTGATATGGATAGCTGCAATAACAAATACAGTACAAAATTTACATTTTATTACATATAAAAAGTGTCTTAGATGTTGACCGGGGATATAAGGTATCATCATGCGAAATTTCAATTCAATCGGTCCAGTAGTTTCAGAGATTAGCCCGTACAAACAGATAGACAGAAAAACAAAAAAATTCAAAAAAATCGGGACTTGTTCTTTTTCTCTTCTTACTTCCCCCTGACTTGGTTTTGGTCATTATTTTTCTTTGTACAGAAATTTGATCTCTATAGGTTTATTATGAGTATAGATAATGCTGGGAGAGTTTCTTGCGCCGATTATTCTCTTGCTTCCGAAGCAGTGGTAGTGTGACAACTGACATCAGAAAGAATTCTAAAGGAATCAATTTTCAAGAATAGTAGAAGAAGAAAATCGAGGGTCGAAAGAATCAATTCCCGAGGTATTTAGACGCCCAAGCGCAGCGAGGTCGGCTATAGTCCGAGTAGGAATTGATACTTTTACCCGAGTTTAACACTCTACTTTTCATTTCGAATATGAGGAAAATAAAACTAGTTGTTTATCTAAGCACAGATTAGTATCCCGCCAATTTATGTCGTCTTTTTAAATTTCAAATATGGAACTTACCGCGTAATTGTTGCGGTTTATTCCGCTCAAAGAAGTTTGCGCTAACTTCACACTGGCTATTTAGAAAGTCACTTGGCCGCAGCATTTTTTTTAATTAGTTCTTGTTTACATAAAACTCTTCACAGCAGTTCCATTTTTAAAGTTCATTCCGGCCCTTAGGTGGGAAGTACTTTGTATGAGTTTTTCCCTCTCTATGGAGGGAAGCAGCATTTTCCACCCAATAATCAGATCAAAACAACATTACTTTCCGAGTATGAGTAATGAAAAATAAATACCATTCATGCCTTGTTTTTTATGCCACATGACGAAATAGATGACCTTGTTTCTCTCTTTCTTTACCTAAACGTTTATCGTGTGACTATTGGTCTTCCGGCTTGCGTTCGTATTTTAAAGGTATTTATACAGATATAGTGTACACGGTTTGCACATTAACTAGCTGCTAGAGACTTTGGATGGATTGGACGAAAAACTTTATTTTTATAGATTTCTACTACAAGAAATACATTACAATACAAAGATTTGAAACGCAAGGATAATAAGTAATGATGATAGTAACTATTTATAAAACCGCAAGTAATATCGAGTCAGACGACCTACTTATAAAAAAGTTAGCTTCTGAACTGCAGGGAGATGGCAATAGACTATCTCGTTCTAAAAGAAATAGTATACCAAAACTAGTGACAAGATTTGCAGACGAAAAAAAAATGAGGATTGCTCCACAAGATTGCGATTTTATTATTTGCACATTGGGTTACTGTTTGAAGGAAACAGGTCTCTAAAGTAGCAGGTTTACAAAAAAAAGGTTAATAGAGATAAAAATCGGAATTTTATGATATAAAAAATAGATCATGTAATTCAATCATAATTAATTACCTGATGCCACAATTGCCAAAACAAATCAGAAAAGTTGGGCTTGGATGAGGAAGACAATGTAAAACTTTTAGACCAGTGTCGATAATTTTTGAAACCAAAATAATAATAGTAGGATGAAACCCATTGGAAATGGAAGAGAATATAACGAAAATGAAAGGAAAAATAAATTACGGGCGGTTAGTTGTGAGTAAGGGTAAAAATGGTTTATCTCGATTTCCGGAAAACCTACAAGTCCTATGGAAATGAGTCAAATGGCAAAGTTGTAGGTAATAAAAAGATCTTCAACTTTTGTTTATTGACATATCATCATCATTTGAGCCGGAAGACGTCCACTGCTGGACAAAGGCCTCCACCAAATATCGCCATGACGATCGGTCCTGCGCTGCCCTCGTCCATCCTACTCCGGCGATCTTGACCAGATCGTCGGTCCATCTTGTGTGGGGCCTACCAACACTACGCCTTCCGGTACGTGGTCGCCATTGGAGGACCTTACTGCCCCAACGGTCATATCTCCGCCGAGCTATGTACCCGTCAAAATATCACCTATTTTCAAAAAATTGGTCTGTTCGGTTCTGTTCGTCAATATTTCTACTTTCCGATTATGCAAAAAATATATAAATTACAATGGTGAATGTTCGGAAAATTTAAGCCCATCAAAAGGCGTTTCATAGAGAATTCATACATGTTATTTTGTAGCAGCAATAATATGGATTGATAAGAAGGTTCACAAACAGAGACCTTAACTTAAACCGGATTTTACTGAATTCTTACCAAAATATAAAAGGAAATGTCAGGATTTATGGGAAGAGCACTTTGATCGTAGATCTTTAGAGAAAGGAATTTGGTATAGAACTTTGCAGTCTCAGCCTCCTCATATACCGTGGTTTTTTAATGTAAAGATTAAAAGGAGGTTGATTGCTATTGCTCACAGACTGAGATCCGGACACATGCCTTTGAATAAGTTTAAATTTTTGATGAAAATTGCGGAGTCACCTCTATATGAGTCATGTGGAACAATTGAGAATGTTGAGCACTTGTTAAAGGAATGTGTCCGATTTCAGTCTAGTAGAGACAAAATTGTAGGACTTATGGGTTTGAACAGATTTAATACGGGCATGTTTGTAAATATACTTGCCCGCCCTGCATCTAAGGATGCCATAAGTCTGTTTGAATCCATAAGTCTTATTTGTTGAACACCATAGATATAACTTGCTTTTCGTTTTATTAACTTTTTTTTAGTTTGTTAAGTTAAGAATTTTGTTTTTCTTTTGTCTTTTTAATATACTTAGATTATAATAGAGCTGACATGTACATACGTATAAAAGCCCCTAAATTAATAAAGATTAAAAAAAGAGACCTTAACGGCTACTTCATGGACCTTTCATAAGTCATGTACTACTACAGTACAATGACGTTCTATAAATATAGACAATGCACCTCATACAAAATCGCAGCTGAAATATTGGCACACGCCACAAATGACACCATAATAACCTCCGACAGCTATGTCTATACATTGCTGCGTTCACTCAGTTGTTTAAAATATTATGTCAATAGGCAGCAATGTAAACAATATATCAGTTTCAGCTGCGTATTTTGAATTTAGAACTCGAATGTCCCATTTTTTTTATGGAATATGAGCGTACAAACGACCGTACGGGTCACCTGGTGTTAAGTGATCACCGCCGCCCACATTCTCTTGCAACAGCAGAGGAATCGCAAGAGCGTTGCCGGCCTTTAAGGAAGGTGTACGCGCTTTTTTTAAGGTACCCATGTCGTATCGTCCCGCACAAGGAAGCTCATACCACAGCTTTGTAGTACGTGGAAGAAAGCTCCTGAAAAAACCGCACTGTGGAGGACCGCCACACATCCAGATGGTGGGGATGGTATCCTAACTTGTGGCGTGTCGTGCGAAGGTGGAATTCGGCGGCAGGAATCAGGTTAAACAGCTCTTCGGAACACTCCCCGTGATAAATTCGGTAGAAGACACAAAGAAGCGACGTCTCTACGCAACGCCGCAAATGATCCAGCCGTTCACAGAGCGCTAGGTCCCCGACAATTCGACATTAGACTTCGAATTCGACCCATTCGACAAGCTAGTCTTGTCTGGGGAATTGTCAATAATATTGTACCATATTTAATGAACAAAATATTCGTTTCATTAAATTACTTCCGCATTTTGCACATCAATCTTATATAATTAAAATAACCTTAACGATGATAACTCACACCATCTTTTTTTTGAGTCGTTAATGTATTATTAAAGCACTTTTTATAGCTTGTTGATTGACACACAGCTGACACACGACTAAGGAGAAAAGTGTGCTTACATTGTCTTTAAGCACACTTTTGCCGTTCCGTTATCAGAATGCGAATGATATGTCAATATGTTGACGACCTGTATAGCCGAGTGGTTAGCGATCCTACCTACTAAGCTAGAGGTCCCGGGTTCGAATCCCGGTAGGTGGAAGCATTTATATGATGAATATGGAAGTTTTGTTTCCGAGTCATGGATGTTTAAATGTATTTATGTATGTTTAAGTAAGTATATTGTAGTAATTTTATCATTGTATTGTAACCCATAACATAGGCTATATATGCTTAACTTGGGGCAAGATAATTTGTGTAAAAAGTGCGTCAATATTATTAAACTTAACATTTTGTGTAATGACTATGACATTATCATTGCTACGGAAACCTGGCTTACAGATGGTTTTCATAATAGAGAATTATGTGATGGCCGTTATGACGTTTTTAGGTGCGATCGTGATTTTCGTGCAACTGCAAAGAAAACTGGCGGTGGTGTCATGATTTGTTGTAAAAGAAATCTACTTGCTCGAGAGAAATCGGAATGGTCATGTATTGGCCTAGAATCACTTTGGATTACCATACTACTCGGTATGGTAATCCAAAGTGATTCTAGGACACTGGGATCCCGTAATCATCGTCAGCTTCATGCCGGTGTTGTTTATATGCCACCTGATAAAAATCAGGCCACAAATCTTGTGACATTTACAGCAGCACTCTCTAATTATTTAGTTAACAATCAAAACGAACAAATGTGGGGACTTCAATCTATCTCACGTGAAATGGTCTCAACAGGGGGTAACTCACTTAAACAAAGGTTCAATAGGTCTTCAAAATGCTGCCATAGAATTTTTGGATATGTGCAGCATAGCTGGGCTGGAGCAATACAACTTTCTTACTAATACAGCACATAATACTCTTGACTTAATATTTTGCAATTTCCAAATTGATATACTGAGAGCTAAGCAGTCACTCGTTCCAGAAGATAATTATCACCCGTCCTTAGAAATAGACACAACTAATCTTAATATAAAATTTTTGAAAAATAAATCTATTTCTCGCTTTAATTTTCATAGATCAAACTTTATTGAAATAAATGAAGGCCTTTCCAAAATAAACTGGCATAACACTCTACTAGGAGACAACATCAACGACATACTTGATATATTCTATAAGCAGATTAATAATCTGATAGCTCTGTTCACACCTAGAATTACAAATAAATCATCAAAAAAATTTCCATGCTGGTATAGTAGAGCACTTACACACGTGGTAAAAGATAAATTAAAACTTCACAAAAAATGGAAAAAATATAAAAATCCGCTAGATTTCGATGAATTTTGCTTACTTCGTTCAAGACAAAAACTTTTACAAAAAAAATGTTATAAATTTTATATCGATCGTATGCAAGAATATATCAATAAAGATCCTAATCGTTTATGGTCATACGTTAAATCCCTAAGAACGGGTAATATAGGTCATCCTAACACTATGTCATACAACGGAAAAGATTTCAATAATGAGACCGAGATATGCTCTGCTTTTAGTCAACACTTCAAAAGTGTTTTTGAAAATCCCGCAGATTCCTATGATGATTATGAACTTCCATCGGGTTGCCTAAACAACGAACTTATATCGAAAATATCAGTAGATGCACATGAAATAAAACGCATTCTGAAATCACTCAAAATAAATAAGGGCGCGGGCAGTGATGGAATACCTCCAGTGTTTCTTAAAAATTGTGCCGATACTTTAGCTTTACCTTTATCAATTATATTTACCTTGTCTGTTAATCGTTACGGAGAGTTCCCTGCAAAATGGAAAGAGGCCCTCATTGTGCCAATATACAAAACTGGACAACGAAACCAGATCGTTAACTACAGACCTATATCAATCCTCAACTCGATGGCAAAAATTTTCGAGATTGTAATACAGAAGCGTATTACACCTCTCGTACATAAATTTATACCACCAGAACAACATGGTTTCATGAAGAGGCGCTCTACTGTTACAAACTTGTCTGTGCTTGTTAATTACACTGTCGATAAAATGAGTAAAGGAAAACAGGTGGATGTTATCTATACGGATTTTGAAAAGGCTTTTGACCGCGTGGATCACATTATTCTGCAAAAAAAATTATATGCGCTTGGTATAAGAGGTGATTTACATAGATGGCTTTACTCCTACATAATAAACAGAAGACAGGCTGTAGTTCTGGGTGGTGCCAAAAGTGATTTTATATATGCGTTATCTGGAGTTCCACAGGGATCTATTTTAGGACCATTGCTGCATAACGCATAATTATTTGACATATTTACCTGTTTTAAACACGCACGTTTCTTGATGTATGCAGATGATAAGAAAATTTACTATGCCATTGATTCAACTACAGACTGTCATCTCATACAAAAGGATTTGAATAATCTGACAGTATATTACACGAAGAATCAAATATGTATAAATGGCAGCAAATGCCAAAAAATAACATTCACGAGGCAAAAATGGCCGATTAAATTTACGTACAAGACTCCTTAATAAAAGAAGTAAAGTCAGTTCGGGATCTTGGTGTTACACTGGACTCTAAATTAACTATGTCTGAACACATTGAAATTATAACTAATGGAGCTCTTAAACGACTCGGATTTATCAAACGTACATGTAGTTCTTTTACAAATATAACATGCATAAAAACTCTTTACTCAACATACGTAAGGAGTATCCTTGATTATGCATCATGTATTTGGTCACCTCACTATGCAGTACATATAAACAAAATTGAGTCTATACAGAAGAAGTTTGTCAGATTCTTGTGCTTCAAGGATTACTCTCATTTCGACACCTATTACGATGTCTGTGTACGCTTTGGAATGGAACCTCTGTTTATACGGCGGAAAAAAAGCGATATACTGTTACTCCATATGTTATGGAATAACCTTATAGACTGTTCGGAATTATTAGAATCTATATATCTAAGCGTACCGGACTACAGAACCCGTCACACTTCCTTGTTTCACGTCCCCCAAGTAACTACAAATTATGCCCAGAACAATATTTTAAAACGTATAACATACTTATATAATACCGAGTACGCAGGTACTGACATTTTTGCGACGTCTAAGCAACGCTTTTTACACGAAATCTCAATACTTAAAACACACGAAAATAAAATTGTATAACATAAACACGAAAACACTCAATCAGCTACACCCTCACTCACCTACACTATACACACACACACACACACACACACCTCTTAAATAATATTATTATTAACGTATGTAATAATATTAGCATTAAATAACAGATGTATACCTATTAAAGTTTTGTAACTATTATTCTTAATCCTAAATTGGCATATTTGTAAAATTATTTGTAAGTCTATTGTAATGGTATATAAAGCTGTTGGATTATTAGTAAATAAATAAATAAATAAATTATTATATGTATAGAACGTCATTGACTAAGTAACTTAATTCGTTCACTCACCAGTTCAGACCGAGCGCTCAGTTCATGTTTCAACGTGTCCCACATCTCCAGCGAATAGTTCACTCGATAGTATCCAACCTGGTTGTTGTTTATCTTCAACAGTTCTTCATCCTCCTTCAGTTTTATTTCAACTGTTGAATAAATTAATATTAATTAATATTATGGCTTGTGAGGGAAGGTAAAATTTTTCACGAAGCGAGTCTCTTGGTCTTAAGTATAAATTCCTCTATTAGACCTCTTTTAGACCACAAAGCAACCAACAACAACAAACCGAAGACATAATTGCTATGGAAATATGAGCTGAACTGAGATCAGCCATATTTCTAGCAAAGAGAACGATGGCTAGTCCATGTGTCAACTCGTGAACGGGTGCTGTTTATGGTGCCAGGTCGACCTGTTATAGTTAATAAATCATTGCATTTGTTGGATGTTATTAATATGACAGTAATCACGACCATCATGTTCACGAAGCATCCTTACACAAACAATGAATTGGGTCGATGCATCCAATATACGATAATTTATTTTTAATATACAGTAAATTCCTGCCTGATTCCTGCCGCCGAATTCCACCTTCGGACGACACGCCACAAGTTAGGATATCATCCCCACCATCTGGATGTGTGGCGGTCCTCCACAGTGCGGTTTTCAAGGAGCTTTCTTCCACGTACTACAAAGCTGCGGAATGAACTTCCTTGTGCGGTGTTACCGTGACGATACGACATGGGTACCTTCACAAAAAGCGCGTACACCTTCCTTAAAGGCCGGCAACGCTCCTGTGATTCCTCTGGTGATGCAAAGATTGTGGGCGGCGGTGATCACTTAACAACAGGTGACCCGTACGCTCGTTTGTCCTCCTATTCCATAAAAAAAATTATTAGTTACTTTTTATGAACTAATTTTGACGACCTGTATAGCCGAGTGGTTAGCGAGCTTTGTAGGTAGACAAAGCTAGAGGTCCCGGGTTCGAATCCCGGTAGGTGCAAGCATTTATATGATGAATATGTATGTTTGATTCCGAGTCATGGATGTTTAAATGTATTTATGTATGTTTATATGAATTTATGTATGTTTAAGTAAGTATATTGAATTAAATATATCAATGTCTTGTAACCCATAACACAGGCTATATATGCTTAACTTGGGGCAAGATAATTTGTGTAAAAAGTGTGTCAATTTGTATTATTTAATTTATATCATATATTGGATGCAGCACCTTACAAACTAATTTGTTATGTATTATTACAGCCATTGTAAAAAAAACTATTCGATTGAAAACTATGCTCAACTATTTCCAAACATATGACAAATTCAGTAATTTGGTAGAAACATTTAAGCCTAATTGAATAAATTTTATTTGACTTTGACTTGATTTTCAACGGCAAAAGCTACTCTTATACCTTCTTAAGTAGATTTCTATGCTCTTACCAGTTTCTGAAGAGTCCGGGAACCACACAATATGCTCCTGTTTACCCCTGCTCGTTGTATATGTAATTGGTACGAACCATCGGTATCTGAAATAATGCAACATGATATAATTAATGTATATTATTATATGAACTCGGAATAGTGGTATATGACAGGGATAAAACAGACGCCTGAAGAAACCTGAAATATTTCGGGCACATTGCTCGCAGAAGCGAAATGAGTCCCGAAAGACCCATTGATACTCCCTGCCAATGGGCATTGTAATGACAATGTAGTGCCGCTCAGGATTCTTGAAAAAACAATAAATTCTGAGAGGCACTACAACTGCGCTCGTCACCTTGAGACATAAGATGTTAAGTCTCATTTGCCCAGGAATTTCACGGTGCCCTTCAGACCGGAACACAGTAATAGTTACACATTACTGCTTCACGGCAGAAATAGGCGCCGTTGTGCTGCCCATAATCTAGCCGGCATCCAAAGGAGCCTCCCACTGGTAATGACTGATGGTGACAGGGTAGGTAGAGAGGAAAAGACCGTGGGGTGGAAAAGATGGTCGTATCAGATATCCGAACATCTGGATATCCCTGTCAACGTAGCACTGCACCAGGGCACTGACTATAACAGATGGAGGTGGGCTGCTGACAGTCTACGGAGTAACGATCCTCGGCAGTGAGGGGAGGACAAAGAAGAAAACAAATCCCCCGGGATGAAGGCTCGACTCCAGTCTCAGCGAAAGCGATTATAGAAAAATTTACCAATGGGAGGCTCCTCTGCACATGATGCCGGCTAGATTATGGGTACCACAACGGCGCCTATTTCTGCCGTGAAGAAGTAATGTGTAAACATTAGTGTGTTTCAGTCGGAAGGGCGCCGTAGCTAGTGAAATTACTGGGCAAATTAGAACATCTCATGTCTCAAGGTGACGAGCGCAATTGCAGTGCTGCTCAGAATTTTTGGGTTTTTCAAGAATCCTGAGCGGAATTGCATTCTAATGGGCAGGGATTATCAATTACCATCATCTGAACGTCCTTCTAGTCTCGTCCCTAACTGTCATAAAAAATAAAAAAGTAACTGCCAATTAAAAATATTTAGTTAATATGTATCTAAGAATATATAATATGCGTACTTGAATTCCGTGTCATTCTCATATGTGGCTTTCGGGTCTAAAAGGAATCGTGTCTGCGTCAGGAGGTAGCTGTTAGAGGTTCCTTCCTTTACTGATACGACGGGATATCCCATTTGCCTTGTCCATGTATCCATTATATATCTGTAAAAGAACGTATTTAAAAAAAAAAATTCAGTAATCTTGTAAGTACGTATAAAATGTTTAATTAATATTCTACTGTATATATTTTTTATGTCGGTATTCAATAGACGAAGACCATCACTTGATCAATAAAATACATCTCTTAGATATTATGTAAAATATACAAGATACTAATGCCGCGTATACGTATAACGAACGAAGGTGAACGAAATCTTACGAACAAACGAGAAAGATTGTGAGTGTACGGCAAATTAATGCATATTTTTATAGTTAGTTTTAAAACTAAAAATGTGGGTTAGGCTTTTAGGTCTCATTTCTATTTGACATATGATATGACTACATGACATAAAATGCGGGTGCAGAAATCATTTTTTAAAGGCCCGCACCCGAAGGCTAACCCAACGAGAACCTTTCGTCTACAAGCCTTAATAACAGACAGTTGATATTTTTAGTTTTGTAAATACTTATTTCAAAACAATATATTTTTTACTAAATTAAAAAGATTTTTGAGATATTTGTCATATTCGTTTGGTCTACATAAAAAAGCAACATAGAAAAATAATTTATTCACTTAGGTCAAATGATACTTCTAACTGACAAAGATTTTATCACCACTTCGGAAAAGTTGAGCTTCTATCTGAAGAAGTGGAAACAAACTCATTGCCACTCTTTTAAAACTACCTATATTTACAGTTTCAGCATTTGTTTACATTATATTTACAACAACTTACTCAAAAGTTTTGACTTACTTGTGTAAGTTAAAAAAAAGAAAACAAAAGTGATATGACATAAAAAAAAAAACAAAAGAGACACGAGTGCAGTAGAAAGTATAAAAAAACGCCATTAAACATGACATATCGAAATATTGAATGAATGAAATATATAAATTGAATGCTAGTTGTCAAATATCGTACACACAGGGTATGTTCCGATATGCACTGCGAGCACTGCACAGTGCCATCACTGTAGAAAAATTCATTCCGTTATGGACTGCCAGTATACTGCCGCAGGGAATATGACGTCATAAATCGCCGCCATATTCTACTGTGAGCACTGGCGTAATGGAGGTAAGGTACTCGCAGTACTTTGAGCACGTGATCAGTCAAAACCACTAGAGTGCCTAACGTTTTATAAACAATACCTACAGTTACCCCCAAATATTTTTAATTTGACAGTACTCCAACAATAATTTTTTTAATGAACTAGAAAACTTTAATACACTCATTTGAATGCTGCGTCAAAAAATGCGGCTGACAGTATACGAGATTGCGTTCCGTTTTAAATGGTAACCAGTATAACTAACTAACTAAATTGACGTCACACTGTATAGTGGTCGCAGTGCATATCGGAACATACCCTTAGATACTCCATATAGGTGTTTATAGACATATATAGTAACTTTGTATTAGTTAATATATAATATTTTCGGAAATTTATTTAAATACGGTTAAATAGTATTTAAGTTTGTTACAATTCTAAAAATCTGTTTTTAACAACATTGATCTTATAAATGTTAATTCATTTTCATGTTGTGGGACTTATACCTATTGCTGTTCTAGTGAGAAACTTACTTTAAACTCAAATCTGGATTAGATTTTTTGAAATATGGTTCCAAAGAAGACAACAGGTCCTGAGTGATAGTGTTCCTGAATTTGTACTTCTTTAAATAGTCCGACACACCGTTTTGGAAGTTTTCTTCACCAATAAATCCTTCCAACATTCTTAGAACTGACGAACCCTGAATTAATGTTAATATTTTAATCTAGTGCTTCCAGTGACCAGACACGAAACCAGGCCAAGGTTTGGGCCACTGACTACAACATAACTATATGTATATTATGATAATTTTAGTATCGTCGCAGATCATTTCCAAGGTTATAAAAAAAATTCAGATCCCTGTTATGCCATCACTTGGAGGTGATACTGTGTTACATTTTTTATATTGCAATGATAAATACTGATTTGAATTTAGTAACTATGTATTAAATATAAATATAAAAGAACCATGAAATTATAATAACCCTAGGGTACTATCTACCGTTACAAAAATTCATACAAAAATTACGACTATATGAACATTTCTTATAATAGATCCCGTCTCGTATGCGTGTTTAGATTGAAATCCCGAAACTAGTTTAAAATGTATTTTCTTCGTGGTAGGGGATTTATTGTACTAATTCTAATTAATTTATTTAGCGACATCTTAAGTCAATTAATAATAATTATGAAGTTTTTGGGGTGAGTAGAAGCCATGCCTATGATAATATTATAAACTATTTGTATTGTCTTGTAAATTTAACAGGGAAAAATATATTAGCATCTAGATCAAAATGTATAAATTAAATAATACGATACCAGTAACTGAAAAAACAACTAAAAACTGAAATATATATGTACAATAAATAAGCGCTTATCTTATATATAAAATTCTCATGTCGCGGTGTTTGTAGTTAAACTCCTTCGAAACAGCTTGACCGATTCTCATGAAATTTTGAGTGCATATTGGGTAGGTCTGACAATCGGACAATATCTATTTTTCATCCCCCTAAATGTTAAGGGTGGTCCACACGATTTTTTTTCTTAATTTTTTTGACATTTTTTTTTTAAATTTGTTTGATTTGAGTCAGCATTAAAAAAATACGTAAAACTTCAAATTTTCACCCATCTACGATCAACAGTTTTGTATCGCGATTTTAATATCGGTAATACAACGTTTGCTGGTTCAGCTAGTGGAAACTATATTATTATTCACCTTGTTGTACGAAATCCTATCAAATATAGCAGTTATCTGGTCTGGTGTGTCTACTTTCTGGACAATTGGATGACTGGACAGTTTTGAATCTATCACCAGGACTGGATGTAGTGTTTGTATGAGGAATTGATCCAGCTGAAAAAGAAGATTATTAATTTAAAAAAAAATTATTGAAGTAAGCGTTACTTTGCGGAAATCCATAATTATACAAATGATTTAAGTTTTCTTTAGTGTTAATTCCGCCAATATTTGTTTCTAAGTCTGACTAAGTCTCAGTCTCGTGCCAGATTTTGGAGAGACAACACGTCCTGAGGATGCCTCGTGTAGAGGCGAAACACGTGTCGAATTGTTTAAAAACAAATATTGGCAGAATTAACACTAAAGAAAAGTTAAATCATTTGTAAGATTATAATTATTCACCATGGCACGGGGAAATACTTTCCGACGAAATAAACGAAAAAACACAGCAAGAATCTAAGAAAAAAATAATATTAGCGCATTCTAGAATCGTCTAAGACGTAACGCTAAATTAACAATACAACGAGATGGTTATTTTTTATGACACTAAGGGACGAGACAAGCAGTACGTTCAGCTGATGGTTATTGATACGCCCTGTCAATTACAATTAAATGACGCTCAGGGTTCTTGAAAGAACCAAAAATTCTGAGCGGCACCACAATTGCGCTCGTCACCTTGAGACGTAAGATGTTAAGTCTCATTTGCCCAGTAATTTCACTAGCTACGGCGCCCTTAATACCGAAACACAATAATGCTTACACATTACTGTTTAGCGGCAGAAATAGGCGCCGTTGTGTTACCCATAATCTAGCCGGCATCTTGTGCAAAGGTGCCTCCCACTGGTTATTTATTAATATGTAAATATGTAAACATCAGGAGCGTGAAAATGTATTATTGTCATTTCACGATAGATAATATAGTGAGATAGATATAATGAGAAATAAATATTAGCTTCATTTTTTGACCCTGTTAATTGTATTTAGATTTTTTTTATAATTGTCATACTTAAATACCTATTACTTAATTACTTTTAAATTTTTATAATGTTATTTGTATGGATTCATTAGTAACAAAAAATTTTAATGTAAATGTATACACTTCTATAATAAAGTCCCAGCAACTGTTCAGGCATTATCTATAAATAAATAGTTTTATAAAAAATGGCTCTGTCGCAAATCCTATTACTCCACTGCTGAATATCTAAATGATCGGACAGCCTGGAACTAGCTTGTGATTATTTTATAGCGATAGAAATGACTGTACAATATTGTATATTTTTATTGAAAAGAGCGCAAAAAAAGAATGCTGGGAGAGTTTCTTGCGCCGCTTCTTCTCTCTCAGAGCGCCATTTGTTTCCGAAGCGGTAGTAGTATCTAGTAGTTATTAGTAATGACATCAAAAAGAATTCTAAAGGAATCAATTTTGATAAAATAAATGCCTTTTATGCTATTAACATAAGTTTTTATATGGACAAATATTTAGACTTACTTAAAATTTTACTTAATAAATAAATCAGAACTAAGTTATCTGTACTCTCTCTCTCTCTGTCTCATCATTATTGTAATATTTTTAAAAGGCTATCACAGTATTGGTGCTCACATAATACATGAAAGTTTATTGAGAAGAACACTTCTGAAATTAGTGTACCACAGTATACTAGAAAGTCTAACCACAGAAACTTGAAATTGGCTTTCAAAAGTTTTAGTTAAGTAGTTTATAATAATTGTAGCTGTATATTTTCCTAAAATAGTAAAAATAAAATATAAATATGAATGGAAAAGAGAATTCCTCATAAAATCTTGTTAAGTATTACCATTGTCCAAGACGGCTCCAAAGCATTCAAGGCTTTAACCTGCATATATGTTGCAAATCCTTCATTTAACCAAATGTCGTCCCACCATTTCATTGTAACTGAAATAATAAATGATGTATATAAAAACTATTTTCAGGCAATCGTCAGAGAGGCCCTGTTGGATAATGATTAGATCAACAAAGTTTTTTTTTGGCAAGAACTCTACTACATAGGTTCTCAACGTGGGCGATAACGCCCCCTTGTGGGCGTTTAAGACTTTCGGGGGGGCAGTAGAAGACCCAAAGAACATTAGGGGGCATTGAGATGGCGCAGATCAGGCTTGGGTAGATTAAAAAATATAGTCTAAAAAGGCAAAACAATACACGAAAATACTCTAGAAAAAAACATATTCTCAAAGTGAGCAAAATAAGGTTGAGAAAATATGCTCTACTAGAAAATTAAGCCACGTGAAATTTGACTGGGTTTATAACGAAATAAATTCATTCTGAAGCAGTCCGTTGCTTTGAGTGAAAAGAGTGAAAATTAAGCCATTATTATTATATTTATATTAAATTAATTATATTATAATAAATGGTTTCATGAAAAATGGCTGCTAATGCATGCAATTTCTGTTGATTGTGGATTTAGTGGGTATGGTTCTATATGAATATATCAAAATATTACTATAAAGGCATGTATATCTTATTTTTTGTTTTAGAAAGACCGAACATATAAAGCTTATTTTAAAACATAAAAACTCATATACAAAACAAGGAGTTATCATTAAAAATACAACTAATTTCCTATATTTTGTCGAAAGAACGATCTAAATAAAAAGTAAAATAAAATATAATCACAATATAATTTTTGCATGGTCTTATACCTTGTTTCAATAGCTTTCTGATACATGCACACAAATCACCCTAATTTTAAGCGATCTTTTGCTACACATAAAATAATATGCATTGACAGAACGCTGCGCGAATGCCAAAATCGCTCCAATGTGAGGCATACATCAGAGTCCATGATCGGAAGGGTTAAGAAGCACTACAAAATGCCTTTAGAAATTTCTTTGATTATAGGTCCATAGAATTCTACAGCAAAACCATAAATGAACTGTATGATAGCAGAATGAAAATGTTAATAAAGAGGGTTAATACTTCAATCTAATCTCTATACTCTAATCTAATGTTTAAATATAATAGAACAATAAATTGAGTCATTTAATAATAAATACCATTGTTGGCAAGACTGCATAAGTGCCCAATTTAATAACTACTCACCTAAATTTCCAAACCACATATGTGCTAGTTCATGTGCAACTGTGTTGGCAACATTGATTTTGTTTCTTGAAGATGCTGTGGATTCATCAACAAGGAATGCCGTCTGTCTATAGGTGATGAGTCCCCAATGTTCTGTTGCTCCGGATACATAGTCCGGGATAGCAATCATATCTACAGGAAAATAATTACTTTTCTTGTAATTGCAATAAATGATGAATCAAATTACGATTGATTGATAGCTACAAAAATTTGATTTAAATTTATCTGGTGCTTCAGTTGTAAGCACAAAACAATCTAATGAGATTTCAATGTATTCTAAATGCTATTGATAGAAACAGTCTTTAATTTAAAAGGCATTTCTTTTCCCAAAATGATGTCATTTCTAATATACTAGATATTACTACCGCTTCGGAAATAAAGGTGCTTGGAGAGATTCTCTTTTTAATTGATTTATAGTATAAAACTTACCTAATTTAGGTAGAGGGTAAGGGACTTTATAATA
Source organism: Leptidea sinapis (assembly GCF_905404315.1). NCBI lineage: Eukaryota > Metazoa > Arthropoda > Insecta > Lepidoptera > Pieridae > Leptidea > Leptidea sinapis. The sequence continues at coordinate 3,723,804 of NC_066288.1, read as the reverse complement.
TTGTATATAAAATTCAGTTGCTCTCTTGCCTATATCTTGTGCAAATTCAATTTTATTGGTCTGGCCTTTTTGAGCAAAGCATTTTAAATTGAAATCATGCCCTATTCCATTTGCCAATATTTTGGTCTCTTTGAAATCGAAATCACATATCACAAAGCACGCCAAATACGTTGACATAGGCACACTAGTTGCGAACTTCACTTCTTCAGTTTTGGTTTTGTTATCCAATTTCTTTGAAACTTCCTGCAATTAATAAATTTATCTTTGTTTAATGAAAATAATGGGATTGTTCATCAGTGATAAACATATAATCACACATAATATAAAAATATGGATTGGTGGACACCACAGCTGGTGAAAGTAAGAATCTTTGACAAACATAATAGTGATGCTGATCTGATTTCAGGTTCAATTAAGAATCATAATGGGGATATACAGGGTGGAAGAGAAGTTCACATCCAAAGCTAAAATTTGAAAGCCTCATGGTGATGAGTATTTAAATCACTCCTATGTATGTTCTACGATTTTGTGTAGTTTAGGAGATAATAAGATTTTTCCCCTTTTATCCTCTTTTTTCACCTAATTGTGGTTTTGGACTTATTTCTAATTTTTTTGTACACTTTTAGTTAATTTTATTGTTGATAATTATTAACTACAGTTGCAATAACCACATAAGAAACTTTGTATAGTTTAGACAATGAGGAACTAGTTTAGAATTGAGTCATAAGTTCAAGATAACTGCTCCAGCTAAATTCATCAAAATGTTCAAGGTATCAAAAAATAAATAAAATAGGAGCCTATGGCTCCTAACTATTTTTAAAAACTTCCCAGAACGTTGGCCATTAAAATGAGCCAAATTCAAATTTTAACTTTGGACGTCAACTTCTCGGCCACCCAGTATAAAAATATATACATTTTTTAAATGAAAATAAGGTTAAGAGGAGGACATTCAGGTAATGGTAATTAATATGTCCTGCCCATTACAATGCAGTGCTGCTCAGGATTCTTGAAAACTGTGTGTAAGAGACAAAATTCACTGAATCACAGTTTAGACATTGATATATCTTCTGGAATATAGGCCTTGGTAATTTTGTATTAATACAACCCTGACCACTCACTATTTAGCAGCAGAAAGTAATTACAGAGGCACTACCCTGGATAACCATACCACATACAAAATATTCTACTGCTACCAGTCATAACTCATAGGATAATGAAGAGCCATACACAATTTGTGCTGCATATTGCTTGCAGGTACATATTTTCAGTGCTTTGTGCCAGGCCAGGGATATGTGCTATCAGAAAATTGGTATACTTCAAGGATTGTAATAGAATATATATATTTATATTAAAAAGGGAGTTAAACCAAGTAAGGCTTGAGACAAACTGTGGTTAGTTGTTATGATGATTACCTTATAGAAGAGATCTTACATTCATATTGGAGAGTGCAATGTAGTCAACAGGCTTAACCAATGTTATGTCATATGTAGCTTTAAAATCCGGCTCATCAAAACAAGGAAATGCTTGCCTAGCATATGTTGGTTCAAATTTACTGGCCACCATTGTTCTGGAAATTAGATTAATTATCAGGTGGAAATCAATTTAAAGAGTAAATTTTTTTTTTCTTGGTTATGGAATAGGAGGACAAACGAGCGTACACGTCACCTGTTGTTAAGTGATCACTGCCGCCCACATTCTCTTGCAACACCAGAGGAATCACAGGAGCGTTGCCGGCCTTTAAGGAAGGTGTACCTGCTTTTTTGGAGGTATCCATGTCATATCGTCCCAGAAACATCGCACAAGGAAGTTCATTCCACAGCTTTGTAGTACGTGGAAGAAAGCTCCTTGAAAACCGCACTGTGGAGGATCGCCACACATCCAGATGGTGGGGATGATATCCTAACTTGTAGCGTGTCGTGCTAAGGTGGAATTTGGCGGCAAGAATCAGGTTAAACAGCTCTTTGGCACACCCCCCGTGATAAATGCGGTAGAAGACACACAATGAAGCAACGTCTCTATGCAACGCCAAGTGATCCAGCCATTCACAGATTTGTCTAAATCTTGTTTTTTCAATGGAACATGCATAATATATAATGAGCTTAATATTTATTATACTTATGTAAATTAAGTTCTTTAAAAGCCCATAACCTCAACCCCAAATCTACAGCAATTTATTACTAGTTGAATTATTTGGTAAAAAAAATAGAGGCACATAGCTATAAAGTAAATTTTACCCTTCTGGTTTGAGTTTAGATGAATATAATCCAACAATATTACGGGCTAAGTCACCACCAAAGTTCATTTTGATCTGAATACTTCCAGGTAACAATTCTTTCTCTAGCTGTATGTAAAGTTGTTCCACAGAATGTATTTCTAAATATTTTAAGACAAGTAGTTCATCTTTACCGCTGAATACTTGGACATTGTTTATATCCAAGAATTTCGTATGAACACATAATTTATTGGTTTCTTGCCTGACATCAATATCGATACAAACATTTCCACTAAATTTTCCTGTCTCCATGTTGGGACATAGCTTTAAATCATAGTGAACAGGGCGAATTAACGAAGAGAGTCTCTCAGAGCATTTAATTTTGCCAAATTCCATTACGGCTTGTTGAATCAATTCTCGTTTACTTTGAGTAGTAAAAAATACGTTTTTGACATCAACAACTAAAAATTTACTGAGAGCTTTTCTTGAATAACTAAGCAAACTCATCAAAACTACCAAGTACCTACACCTAATTAAACAGTAAATAAAGTTTTAGTTTTCACTATTCAAATGTTTATCAAAACATTCTAATTTCCAAGTTCAAACTTCAAAACTCAAAAGTTGTTGGTTCATATTATTTGACAGTTCAGTTATTTAAGACTTTGACATTCTATACGCAGAAAAAAAAAACATACTCCCTCAGCGTTCATAATTATTAGTTTTATCAAAATAAATAGATACCTGCAGAATCGAGCAGTGTGATCTTACTCCTTATAGGAAATTCCACAACACCCACTCCTAAATATCTTTTTTTATTTTTTTGAGAATTTATTTTTATTTTCTTATGATTCAACATTAAAATAATACATAGGTACAACTTCAAATTTGCACCCGTCTACGATCAACACCTATTTTTGTATTGCGATTTTAATATTATTCTATTCCATCCACAGATACTTTGCCCTGTACTTTTCCCGGGGCGTAAAAAGAATAGGGGAGTCCCAGGCCCATGGGTGTCGTAAGAGGCGACTAAGGGCTTTTTAGAAGTGGGAGAGTCACGCTGCCGTCTTTTGACGTCAGCACAATCGGGCCAGACTCGTCCGGGTTAATTACCACACTCGCACAGAATACCGGCGTGAAGTAGCGGCCTAGTGCCGCTATGTTTCGCATAGGTTAGTGTCGAGGACCGGGTTTCCCTTCGGATGATCCTAGTACCTGCGCCGTTGCAGTAGCCGATGTGATACTACAGGGTATGGATATTTTTATAACAAACTCTGTAGTACCCATCGGTGGCAGATCACAGCCCTGGTTCGATGCGTCTGTTAAAGCAGCATCTGACTGCAAAAAACAGGCGTATCGAACTTGGGTTGCGGCGCTGGGCACAAAGGATCCGAACTGCACAGTTCTTAAGAGGAAATACAACCGTGCCTCCAGATTTTTTAAGCGGCAAATCGCCCGTGCAAAGTCAAAACACGTCTTCAAAATCGGCGAGCAGCTTTCCAGTTACCTGACCGGAACACGCAAGTTCTGGTCGTTGTCGAAAGCTGCTCTTGGTAACTTCAGCCAGCCGTCCATGCCGCCGTTGCACATGAGGAATGACACCCTGGCCCATGCGGCAAAAGAGAAAGCCGATCTCTTGTGCACTCTTTTCACCTCCAACTCGACTCTTGACGACAACGGAAAAACACCGCCGACCATCCCGCGGTGTCAGAGCTCTATGCCTGAAGAACAGTTCAGACAGAAAACTGTAAGGCGAGCTCTGTTTTCGTTGGACGTCAGGAAGTCGAGCGGGCTGGATGGCATTTCTCCAATCGTGCTTAGAACGTGTGCCCCTGAGTTGACGCCGGGGCTAACGCGTTTATTCCGGCACTCTTATTCTAAAGGCGTAGTCCCTGACTCATGGAAGTCAGCCCTTGTCCATCCGATCCAAAAAAAAGGAGACAGTTCGGAAACGGCAAACTACAGGCCTATTGCTATTATCTCCCTGCTCTCCAAAATCATGGAAAGCATAATTAGCCGTCAGCTCTTGGTATATCTAGAGGGTCACCAGTTGATCAATGACTGACAATACGGGTTTCGCCATGGTCGGTCGGCAGGTGATCTTCTGGTATACCTAACACATAGATGGGCAGCGGCTATTGAAAGCAAGGGGGAAGGCCTGGCAGTAAGCCTGGATATAGCGAAGGCCTTTGATCGTGTATGGCACAAGGCGCTCCTCTCCAAACTTCCATCATTTGGGCTTCCCGAGAGCTTGTGCAAGTCGACCTCCAGCTTCCTCACTGGGCGCAGCATACAGGTCGTTGTCGATGGATACTCGAACCCGAAGCCCGTGAATGCTGGAGTGCCCCAAGGCTGTGTGCTGTCTCCCACGCTGTTTCTTCTGCATATCAATGATATGTTGGACACCTCCAACATTCATTGCTATGCAGACAATAGCACTGGTGATGCCGTATACACTGGCCATGCAGGTCTCTCTCGGGAAATCGTCGACCAGTGCCGGGAGAACCTTGTGTCTTCTATCGAGTCCTCTCTTAAGAAGGTCGCGGAATGGGGAAAATTGAACCTTGTCCAATTTAACCCCCAGAAGACTCAAGTTTGGGCGTTTACCACTAAAAAAACCCCATTTGTCGTATCACCGCTCTTCGAGAACACTTCTCTTAAAGCCGCGCCTAGTATCAGAATACTGGGTCTCGAAATCTCGAGCGATTGCCTATTTCGTGGTCATCTGGAAGGCAAAGCCAAATTGGCTTCAAAGAAACGTGGCGTCATTAATAGAGCACGGCAATACTTCAAGCCGGCCCACATACTAGCGCTCTACAAAGCGCAGGTCCGGCCACACATGGAGTATTGCTGTCATCTCTGGTCTGGCGCACCCCAGTATCAGCTCGATTCATTTGACCGCGTGCAACGCAGAGCAGCTCGAATTGTCGGGGACCCAGTACTCTGTGAACGGCTGGATCACTTGGCGTTGCGTAGAGACGTCGCTTCATTGTGTGTCTTCTACCGCATTTATCACGGGGAGTGTTCTGAAGAGCTGTTTAACCTGCTTCCTGCCGCCGAATTCCACCTTCGCACGACACGCCTCAAGTTAGGATATCATCCTCACCATCTGGATGTGTGGCGGTCCTCCACAGTGCGGTTTTCAAGGAGCTTTCTTTCACGTACTACAAAGCTGTGGAATGAGCTTCCTTGTGCGGTGTTTCAGGGACGATACGACATGGGTACCTTCAAAAAAAAGCGCGTACACCTTCCTTAAAGGCCGGCAACGCTCCTGTGATTCCTCCGGTGTTGCAAGAGATTGTGGGCGGCGGTGATCACTTAACAACAGGAACGCTCGTTTGTCCTCCTATTCCATAAAACAAAAAAAAAAACAAAAAAAAAAGATACGCAATAGAGTTACAAGATGGCTATCGAATATAATAATTATTGCAGTACGATAAATTTTATGTACGATACATTTTGTAGGTCTGAGAATCGGTAGTCATGTATTTTTTAAAGCCCAAAAATATTGAATTTCTGGGACAGCTGTATTATATAAAAAAAAAAGGAAATAACATAGTATGATAATAGAAAAAAATTGGCTTATCTACATCTGTGTTATTTAAAATGTTAAAAAGTTGATACTTACTCTCCATTGCGTATAGAGCTAGCATAAAATCCAACCAACCCCTTGTCTAGACTTCCAGAAAACTTAAAATCCAAGAAATATGAACCTTTTGCTAATTTACGTGTCAATTTCAGATGCAGCTGTTCCAGACTTTCGTTTGCTTCGGTGGACTTTAGAATTAAATTGTCATTTTCAATATCCCGTACTTTAACTGATAATAAATCCAAGTTTTTCATATGTAGGGAGATTATTCTTTTAGGTTTCATAACTTGTACTTTAATAGTCAGGAAACCTTTGAATGTTTTATTTGCCAGATTTGGCCATAGTTTCAGTTTGTAATTTAAGGGCTTGACATCTCTTGAAAGTCTATAGTTCTGCTGAAAAATAAGGCCAAAGATACAATGTGTATGAAAAAATAAAAGTAGAGTGTTAGCTTCTGGTAGTATATAGTCTGGTAATAAGATAATAATAACATAATAAAAAGATTGCAGTGCACGTGATAATATGTTTCTGATAGATGTGTGTCTGCGAACGAACTTGTTTAGAATAGGAGCTGTTGTTCGCTTATTTTCAATGGCTTTAATATCTAAAAGGCTGCGAAGCACTACGTTCTACCAAGTCTATATCGTTAGTATAGGCACAGTATAGGTTACGATATAGATACGTCCATCATCCCAGAGACGTTAAGCAGTTTAATCATCTCCGATAATTATTGTAATTTTACACATCACACACAAGGTGGTGGATCTCATTTACGATTCGTAGGTACTCTACGTCTTAGATAATTTATACGTATTATATATAGATAGAGCCATATTATATTATAGATACATTCAATATTATTTTATTGTGCGTGACAAGCTAAGTCTTATTCTCGCGATTTGTTTAACACTTTGTGCGTGATTTGCTCAAAATAGAGGATAGCTCTAAACTCAATTTTTCAACGTTTTCACAGGTGTCATAGTCTATTTAGACGTGTAAATGATCTAAGCTCTATGTATTGTACATGAGAATATATTATGTATATAAATTAAGTACTAACCTGAACGCTGCATGTCTCTGATGAGAGACTGGTATTAGCATTGCTGCTATTGCAATTTGGATTAGAAGAGGCAAAAGTTGACGCAGTTAAAAACGTGATTGCGATGAACACTATCCATATTTTCTTGTTTGATAAAGAATGAACTGTTCTCGGTGTCATCTGTAATCAATACGAATATCTCTATAATATACCTTAATATTATCATCCGCATATGAGATGTAACCATTTGGAACAAAAGGAAAGGTAATCCGTGAGTGGGCCATAACGTCGGCAAAGCAAGCTCGCCTCGTGGCTCGCAAGTTGTGTAGAAGTACCTATTGTGACTGTGAAATTTGTCCATTAATAATTTCTAACAAAATTTTTGCTAAAGCTATTTCACTTGAGAGCGTATGTCTAGCACTTACCTCACTTTCTGTTACAACACCAGACTCAGCCTAGCAAAGAGCACGTAATAAAACTTTCCTATTTTAGAAGGTCTTAATATTTGTATCAATATCCATAGACCAATACACTTGTACTGTCGCCGTCTTCATAATATTGTGCTTAAAATAGACAAATCTTATCTAAGTTGTACCTCAAGTGTATTGATAACAGATCGTACATTACGTATAATTGAGACTCCTCTGGAATACTGACCTACATAATTCTAGTGTAATAGATAGGCTTATTAGAAAGGTCATGGTCATTCAGAGGGCAATGGCTACGCCCAGAGTTTCCCTGCGAGATCGAATCAGAAATGAGGAGAACCGTAAGAAAACTGAATTGAAGTGGCAGTAGGCAGGAGCTTTAGCTCGAACACGAAGAACACGAACTGCAAGACGCAGTGTTGGTAGGCCCCTCACAAGATGGAGCGATGTCTCTGGTCGAGATCGCCAGAGTAGGTAGGGTGAGGGTAGCACAGGAGATCGTCGTGAAAATTTTTTGGGGGAGGCCTAGTCCAGCAGTGGAAGTATTTCGGCTTATGTATAAGTATAGGCTCTATAGCTTTCTGATAATTGTCATTTTTACTTTCCTTTTACAAGTTGTTAAAGGTACAATTTTTAATGCGCTACAATTATAAAGTTTTCGTTGAGATGAAAAATATACTTAAAACGATCAGAGACTGTCGCTATTCTAAGATTTGAGCGGCTCTCTGAAATTTCACGATAAATTTGTATATTTTTATTTAAATAAATATTAAGATAGTTTACAAACTCAGATACATCTATTTATTTTAAATTTCAATGCGGTTTTTTTTCTTGGTTTATTTTTGTTGATAAATTAAAAATTATTTTATTAAATTTATCTACAAATTTTGGTCTATTAATGTTACGTACCTAATAGATGCAGCTATGATAGGTAGGTATTTACTAGGATCATGATACGTAGAACCGTACAGGCAATTCGACTAGCAAACTTTTGCAAATAGACCAAACGATAATTTAAAATGTATTTTTTTAAATACTTCTGTACTAAACATTTTCTGGGATCTTGTTGTAAAAGCATACACATCGACCCACAATAGACTTACTTACTCGACTTAGCCGAGTAGTAGGCATTATAAGTTTATGTCTGTTCCTGGTGTTAACATTATGCTTATGACAGTTTCTAGCAAATTCACTTATGTGCTTATGAACATACATTACATTATCAAGAATATATTGTAAATATTTAGGTACTTCAGATAAACGAGTTTATCTTAACTTTAAACATTGGGAAAATAATTGATAAACCTAATGTGTCTTATTAATAAACGCAATGTTTAATTACTTCAAGTTTAAAATTACTTCTCCCTGTCATGCGGTATTTTACTATGGGGTCATGCTGCTGACATTGATATAGTGTTTGCTCTGCAAAAGAGAGCTGTTCGTGCTATATATCAGCTTGGTTATAGACAGTCTCTCAAAGAAAAATTTAAAGAAATAAATATTATGACTGTTCATTGTCAGTACATTTATGAAAATTTAATATACGTTCACAAAAATCGTCACCTTTTTGCTCTTAATAGTGATTTTCATTAAAACACTAGAAAATAAGGCATAATAGCTTTAAGGGTTAATGTATACACTTCTATAATAAAGTCCCAGCCACTGTTCAGGCATTATCTATAAATAAATTTAAATGTTTTATAAAAAAATGGCTCTGTCGTAAATCCTATTACTCCACTGCTGAATATCTAAATGATCGGACAGCCTGGGACTAGATTGTGATTATTTTATAGCGATAGAAATGACTGTACAATATTGAATATTTTTATTGAAAAGAGCGCAAAAAAAGAATGCTGGGAGAGTTTTTTGCGCCGCTTCTTCTCTCTCAGAGCGCCATTTGTTTCCGAAGCGGTAGTAGTATCTAGTAGTCATTAGAAATGACATCAAAAAAAATTCTAAAGGAATCAATTTTGAGAAAATAAATGCCTTTTTTTTGCCATGTATTTCTGTAGTGGTAAAGGTGATTTTGAGTTAATTTATAACTCAGACTGAATTTATAAGGTGTGTCGTAATAAATATAAGCGTGCGTTAAATTAAAATGCGACCTAAAACAATAATAAACTTACAGTTGCATAAGTTACACTTCACAGAACATTAAGTACTTATTTCAAATCCAAATATTATTCGACACATTTCCACCTTGTGACGGCGAATTGTGAAATGAGTTACGTTTTACAAACGGTCAGCAATAGAAGTAAGTGACACAACTTCAATGAGTCACGTGGAGAAAAGAAATCTCGCTTCGTGGTACAAGGCAATTACTTATGTAAAGAGGCGTGTTTTGATTTAGACAAAACTTGCCTACAAATTTTGATTAACTTCATTTCACTAAAACCATTTAATACTTAAGTATCCACTCTACTTTGTGGTAAAATTATTTGCGAAAGTTATCCTAATCCTACCTAAGGAGCGTGGATGGGACGGCGGCTCGGCGACGATGTTAAGTGACATATTGTGTTTCAGAAGGCGCGATCAATAAAAATTGAGATCAGATACAAACTGTTTGGAGTCGAAATAGTGAATTCTGGTTGGTAAAGCTGGAATATAATATATAAGATTAAAATAATAGATTTTCCAGCCTAGCGAAACTCTCTAAGAAAAAACTGATTTTATGAAACGTGCAGTCATTGATAGTTTGACAGATGACGGCTATAATCTTGTAAAAAACAGATATAGCCGAAATCCATTACGTTTTAAGCAACTGCTCGCTTTCATACTAAGCCGGATTATACTTCGTGGCCAATCGCGATACTGTAATTACTACTATTTCAAACTTTAATCAAATCACTGCTCAATTCATACTCTTTTTTTTAAATGGAAGTCATTTTTTTGAACACAACATTCTCTTGCAACACCAGAGGAAACACAGGAGCGTTGCCTGCCTTTAAAGAAGGTGTACGCGCTTTTTTTAAAGGTACCCATGTTATTTTTATTAAATCTTCAGTTTATCGGATCTTTCAGTATATGTGCTTTAAAATTTCAGTTCGGAAATCACCGTACTCTAACTTTAACAAAATAACAATCTATGTATGACCTGGAAGAGACTAGAGATGAAACGGATATCCGGTATCTATCCGGTATCCGGCCTATCCGGCGGCCTTAATACTATTCGGCCGAATACCGGATAACTACCTACTATTCAGCCGGATAGGCATCAGGCCGAATTAAAAAAAATCTGTATAAAAAATATATTTTAAGTAATTATTTGCTTTATTTAGTTAGTTTTAGTATCACTTAAGAAATATAATGAGTTTTAGATGTAGATTTTTAATCACATCATAGTAAATGAATGTAATAGAAAAAAAAATATTAATTAGTACTCATACTGGACTAAAGGCAAATTATAGTGGATAAATACTAATTTCTCTGCATTGAGAGGTAGCAAGCGGTTTCGCTTCCCCCAACCGAATCTAACCGAGTCTACTCGATCGTTCGCGCGCCGCCTACGCAAGTCTGTGTTTGTGTGTGCGATACACAAAAAGGCTAAGTTCCGCCGGATATCCGGCGGCCGGATATTCGACTATTCGGCCACGTGGTTGGCCGAATATCCGGTATCCGTTATCGGGCCAAACAGCTATCCGTTTCATCTCTAGAAGAGACCATCATTAGCAATATTGAAAACTCGGAAGATAACCTTACTAATTATCATGATTTATAATACTAATGATTTATTGCACAAATTTTGGCTATTGGAAGAAGTTGTTAATAAACACTTCTTCTCTCCTGAAGAAAAATATTGAAAATATATTATGCCTCCATGGTTTCACGTGACGATATGGGATGTTATATTGTCTCATTGCCTTTTAGTCGAGATCCCGCAGAGTTGGGTAACTCCCGCACAACCGCGCACGGTCGGTTAAAAAAGTATTTGTAGAGTTTTTAAATTCCCGTGCATCCCCCGGGTAAGGGCACCCCCTCTCTCATGTTGAATCTCAAGTTTGATGCGCATGTCATACTGATGTTATATGATGATACACCATGTTAATCATTAATTCATCAAAAATTATGAACTGTTTACCAATACTATTTAACATGACATAGTTTTGTTATTTTTGTATAGAAATTAGTATTATTTGTAATAAATTAATGTAGTATCGCAATTTATTGGATAGGATACTAAATGTTTATTAAGATGTTATTATTAAGGAATCACGGGGTGGTTAATTTAAAGTGATTATATTTATTAGAAAAAATTGACAGAGTTAAAGGACAGAGGTCTGTCGTACATCGAAGTTAAGTAGGAACTCCCCGCTTGAGTCCCATACAATTATATCTTACTTACTACCTGGGTTCTCACCCCCGCATCAGTCATACTTCGTTCTTACACTCTCAGTACTTATAAGGTACATTTTTGCGTTTCGTACACGAGACAAAACTATACTTACATTCTCACGCTTTCTAAAATATCTTAACTAAACATCTGTTATTTGGGAATTTTTCTCAATCCCTTTATTTACAACCTTTTGAAAACAATACTTACTGCTATGTACAAAGGTGCAATAAAACAATAAAATAGAAAACTTAAATCTAAAAATGACCATTCCACATTAAAAATGCTTCTAATTCTGAATTAAGACTACGGCGATCTTGTACAAGAGAGGTAACCTAGCTCCGCTCGTTTCCTCAAGGCCATTGGCTCAGTCCCCAGCCTTAATTAGGGATCTCTAGAAAGGAGACAGTTGAATCATTGCACAGACTCTGTAGTTTATTGTTTTTTTTTTTAAATAAGGGATGAGACGAGCAGGACGTTCAGCTGATGGTAATTGATACGCCCTGCCCATGACAATGCAGTGCCGCTCATGATAATTGAAAAGCCCAAAAGTTCTGAACGGCATTACTTCAAGTCTCATTTGCATAGTAATTTCACTAGCTACGGCGGCCTGCAGACCGAAACACAGTAATGCTTACAGATTACTGCTTCACAGCAGAAATAGGCGCCGTTGTGGTACTCATAATCTATCTGGAATTCGGTGCAAAGGAGCATCCCACTGGTGAAATGTGTTGTGATCATTGGAAAAACGATCAATGTGCTCTAGATTACGAATACAATAGAATGAGGTCGTGCAGTTACCTTCATATTGTTCTGCATCACTGATTTCACGAAATATATTTATTTTTCTTCTATTATATATTTACCTAGAAGAAGTACTAGTCGGTACTTCTAGATAGGTACTATGTTTCCACCGTCAGCGTCCACCGTCAGCGTTAGCCGTCAGGTTATATCTTATATATAAAATTCTCGTGTCCCGGTGTTTGTTACCAAAATCCTCCGAAACGGGTAAACAGATTTGTATGAAATTTTGTGTGCATATCGGGTAGGTCTAAGAATCGGCCAACATGTATTTTTAATAACTTTAAAAGATAATACAACATACAACTTTAAATTTTCACCCATCTACGAACAACACCTATTTTTGTATCGCGATTTTTATATTATTCTGTTTGATCCAGAGATCAGCAATAGGGTTACAAGATGGTAATCGAATACAATAATTATTTATATACTATAATATAATATTGACACACTTTTACACAAATTATCTTGCCCCAAACTAGGCATAGCCTGTACTATGGGCACAGGACAACGATATATTTAATACAATATACTTACTTAAACATACACAAATACATATGAACATCCATGACTCGGAAACAAACATCCATATTCATCATATAAATGATTGCACCTACCGGGATTCGAACCCGGGACCTCTAGCTTAGTAGTCAGGGTCACTAACCATTCGGCTATATGAGTCGTCAGTTTTTGTAGTACGATAAATTTGGTAGGTCTGCGAATTGGTCATCACCTATTTTTTATAACCCAAAAATTTCAATTATTGAATTTTTTTTACTACCTTAATTGGCAATACAACGTTTGCTGGGTCAGCTAGTTATATTATAAATTATGCTGTATCGAAATTATTAAAAAGAGAAGCCTACTGAGTTTCTGGCACCCGTTCTTCTCAGGTCTGAGGCATAATAATTCGAATGGGTGGTGGTTTTTAACGTTAAATAATTGATTTCATATCCCATTTTAAATAAAAATATTTGAATTTGAATTTATATTTGAACTTTGTAGTATTGATGATAGATAGCGGAAATATCTTCTCCTAATCACGCTGCATCTTATGGTATAAGTATTATTACGGTCTGTTCAGTAGTTTTCGCGGTATTGCCAAACAAACAAACTGGGTCTCCAATTATTAATATAAATCACCCATTGAATTGAATTGAAAATAGTTTGGAATTATTTAGCAAAAGTTTAAGCAATATTATCATCACCAGGAAGACGTCAACTGCTGGACATAGACGATGGGTCCTGCGCTGTTCTCATCCAACGTATTCCGGCGATCTTGACCAGATCGTCGGTCCATCTTGTGGCCGCCAACACTACGTCTTCCAGTACGTGGTCTCCATTCGAGGACTTTAATGCCCCGACGGCCATCTGTCCGTCGAACTATATATGTGCCCTGCCCACTGCCACTTAAACAATATATCGCAATTCAATTGTTTTGCTGTCACACGTGTAAATAAAATTCAAATAAATAATTTAATGTTATAACATCGGTAGAACATTATATTAAAATCAGTAGAACAGTCAGTAAACTGTGAAATATTAAATTTGTCACGCAATAGAACTACTTTGTTATAATGTAAACAATAATAACAATTCCATATGATATTTACTAAAATAAATAGGCCTTCCTTTGAAAAAACTTGCCTTAAATGCCCAGTGGGAGGCTCTTTATCACAGGATGTCAGCTAGATGGGTACCACAGAGGCGCCTTTCATATCATCAAGCTTGAGTGTGGAAGAACTTAATGTATTTTGGTATGAAGGCCGCCGTAGTTCGTGACCATGCCGGACCAATGAGACTTTACTTACTTAATTACGAGATACCGCTCAGTTTACCAGTGGGATGCTCCATTGCACAGGAAGCCGGCTAGATTATGGGTACCACAACGGCGCCTATACCGTTAAGCAGTAATGTGTTAACATTAATGTGTTTCGGTCTGAAGGGCGCCGTATCTAGTGAAATTACTAGGAAAATGAGACTTAGCATCTTATGTCTCAAGGTGATGAGCGCAACTGTAGTGCCGCTCAAAATTTTTGGGGTTTTTCAAGAATCCTGAGCGGCACTGCATTGTAATGGATAGGGCGTCTCGATTATCATCAACTGAACGTCCTGCTCGTCTCGTCCCTTATTTTCATAAAAAAATAATAACCATCTAATTTGTTGTATTGTTAATTCAGCATAACTTTAATTTAGATTCTAGAATGCGGTAATATTATTGTTATGTTTTCTTAGATTCTTTCAGTGTGTTCTTTATTTCGTCGAATGCATATATCCTTCCTTGTCCTGCGCACAGGTGTGCGCGGGGGCAGTAAAAATTGCACACACAATGCCGCTACGCTGCGCGCCTATGCCTTTCATTACCGTAAAACTTTTAATAAACTGTGAAATCGTCGCTAGTGAATTTTGTTAGTAAAACAGGGCGCCTTCTTCGCATCTTTCTTTCTTTCTTTCTTTCAAAAAATAAGAATGCAATGGGCAGGGTACCATTTACTATCAGGTAACCTTCTTGATCGTTTATGACGCAAACATTATCATCAAAACATAGCTTAAGGGTAAATATTTTTGTTTTATTTACAAGTTTAAGTAAATAAATAATACGTAGATGTTTAAACGATTAATATTTGACAATTTGGCGTTTTACAATTACAAATCAGTTTTACACTTAAAAATATTTAATAAATAACTTACATTTTACACTAATACTGCTTAGATTACTAATAAATTATAAATGATTTACTAGGAAATATTATAACAATGTTAACATTTTATTCGATCGGCGGTGGGCGGGGTGACAATACTAGTTTAAAGTGAAGGAGGTGATAGCCTACCATCGAATGAGCCCCATGCACATCCGTCAATGACTGACAGACCGTGCAACTTAGATTAGATTACGATACTAACGGACACCCGCGACTTTGCACGCACATATTTTGACATAAAATCTCATGTGACGCATTTGTTTTGTTAGTAAAACGATTAGTTTAAAATAAAATACTTTAGCTGAAATCTATAGACCGTACTCAGACTTTGCTTAGTGTAAGCTCAGAACACTAGCCTGTATAAATACCACTGGAACGTATAATAGTCTGAAGTATTTTTGCATTTTGTATTAATTTCCTTCGTTTTCCGTGTTAATTATACTTCAAGAATCAACGTAATAAAGTACACTTTTGTAAATAGTTTCCCACCATCTATCGATGTTTGCTGATGTTGTCATCACTAGTTTTAGTACCGCAGACTCTCGCTACATGGCCAACAGCGCCAAAATGGCGAACATCAAACAGGCACAAAAGTACTTTGTCAGCCGCCAGTCCAGTGGTATATAGTAGAGGCTCAGAATAACCTTTGATTTCTTTTTTATAGTCATTTTACAGCTGAAATTATGCTCAACTCAAGCTAAGACATCCCAATGCAAAAATCAATTTCACGTTATATCACACTCTAGCTGAGTTTTACGTGAGAAAACTCTGAGCAAAGTCTTTTTACACTCTAAAGATCTCAGGCTAATTGTAAAAAAAATCGCTACAATACAAACCTACATTCAAATCATAGCCGTTTCTACCATTAGCGTGAACATACAAACGAATAAAAATTCTAAAAATAGTTTTTTTGGTTTCGTTACAGATAATGTGAAAATGTTAATAAGAAATTATTATAAATAAACATCGAATAAGCTAAGTTTGATTAATACTGAAGAGGCGTGCAATGGTTTTCTATCAAAGTACAAAGGCACTGTAGATCTAACTAGTCATAGTTACGCTTTAGTTCAACAGTAGGTAGAGTCAATCTCATGATGGTAGTCCCGTGGCATTTCAGTTAACCTTTTTGCTCTTAATAGTGATTTTCATTATTAGAACATTAGAAATAAGGGATTGCTTGTAATTGATTCTAGTAGGCTTCATAAGATACATAATAGCTTTAAGGGTAAATGTATACACTTCTATAATAAAGTCAAAGCCACTGTTCAGGCATTATCTATAAATAAATTTAAATGTTTTATAAAAAAATGGCTCTGTCGTTAATCCTATTACTCCACTGCTTAATATGTAAATGATCGGATAGCCTGGGACTAGATTGTTATTATTTTATAGCAATAGAAATGACTGTACAATATTGTATATTTTTATTGAAAAGAGCGCAAAAAAAGAATGCTGGGAGAGTTTCTTGCGCCGCTTCTTCTCTCTCAGAGCGCCATTTGTTTCCGAAGCGGTAGTAGTATCTAATAGTTATTAGAAATGACATCAAAAAGAATTCTAAAGGAATCAATTTTGAGAAAATAAATGCCTTTTATGCCTTTTATTAAATGGAACTAATTAAATATTATTCCATTACGTAGATTGTCAAATCAAGAAAAATAAATGTTAAAATTATCACTGATTTTGTTCGAAGTAAATCCATCGAACAGTATTATATTACAAATATTGCTTAGTAGATAAAATAAATTACTTATAAGCATGTGTTGCCTTTAGTAAGGTAGAACTCGGGTAACCATTGATCGGTCCGGTCCCAGTTACCATTAACCATTCGTCTATAACCATTACAGGACTGGTCCGAGTAAGCATTTTTACCATTTTAACCAATTAATAGTAGAGATCCGCGTACTCACAAGTAGAACCATTAATTATTCTAGTTATTTAACAAGGTACTAAATTAATCTATGACATAGATTAATTTAGTACCTTAAGTAAATAAATATTTTTACCATAAAACCACTATATATATCTACCCATAAGTGCACCACTTTTCAGAATTTTTAAGGGAGTCAAAACCTGATGAGACCAAAGAGTGTAATATAGTCACTAGGCCAGCAACATTTCTTCACAAAAATATGATTGCTGCGCCGCGTCTGAGAGACTTCTTTTATGAAATGGACTATACCAGGGGTGGGACAGACGCCTTAAAGTGACGTTTTCAGAAGACTGTAGTGCCATCTGTTAGTTGGCCCGAAAATGAAAGCTTTGTCGGGTATCACTCGCATTGAAACCTTTCAACTTTTCTTTATTTGTGTCACTGCTCACTGGTCATAAAATGGCGGCTACTTCTAGCGTTTGCGCATGTATGTAGCTCTCGTGTTCCATTTTAAATATTTACTACACTAAATCTTTATGTTCTATTTTGTGACAAAATTAAATAACTAACTCTACGCGCAACTTCAACATGGTAAAAAATTGCAATACCTACATTAAAAAGTAGAGTTCGTTATTTTATTGCGTCACAACATTAAAAATGAATTTTATAATTTGGAGCTTATATATAGTTATTTTCGGGGCCAATCTCCAGGTGGCGCTAGTTTACAAATAGACAGCTCATAATGCGTAGAGAGGAGGAGGAGATATAATATTATTATACTCTTTGGACTATACTAAGTTTTGAGGTCTAAATATTCAAGTTGTATATCGATCATGCAGTCTAGAGTCTGCATACAGAAGGTATTTAGTATCTAGCGTAAGGTAAAATTTAATGAGTGGGTGTTCAATAAAAATTTGGGTAAAAAATAACGGAACCAAATTAAACTTAAAGTTTACGAGGTAGGCACTGCCTAATTGCCGATTTACGGCCGTTTTCAATAACCTATCTCTCAAATTCAAATTCAAAATCACTTTATTCATGTAGGTCACGGAAATGACACTTATGAATGTCAAAAAATAAAAATATTTTTTCTTATTGAATTTACCGCTACTTCGTAAAGGGTTGAGCTAATGAGAAAAAGTAGCAAGAAACTCATTGCCACTCTTTTAAATCAAGATTTACATTTTAATTGTTTTACAAATCATTTCAATTACAATATATGCAAAATGACGCAACCAAAAATACTCAAATGTCAAAAACTGAAAGGCTTACACGAGTAAGTAAAAAAAGAAAAAAAAATTAATGCTTATAAACACAAGAGTCATTGAGTACAGTAGATGCATCAATCCACAGATACCGTAAATAAATAGAGGCATTATGTGAGCATTTAATAAAATAAAATATATAATAACTTTAACTTTAAGATAACTAAATAAAGGAAATAATAATTAAAAAAAAAACACATCAAGCAGACGTCTGGGTAACAAGATCATCACCAGCCTTTTCCTTAGTTATCCTTAGCTTAAAACTTTAACTTACTAGAAGTATATAAATCTTTCCTTTTACGCTTACTTACATTTCAATAACCTATCGACATAAAGCATTGGACTATAACTATATCAGACATAACTATGTATAGATAAGATCTTGTCATAAAACAGTGACAGAAATGTATCCGTAACTAGAGATACGTTATTGAAAACGGCCGATAGTATGCACGCCCCTGATCATACCTATCCACTGTGCCTTTGTTTGGAATGAGAGATACAATACAATCACACAATAATTAATTAAGTTATTTATTTATATAAGCACCATACTCTTCCATTCCTTGACCGTTAAAACCGTAATGAATCGACGCTATGTTATCTCTATTCCTAAACGACTTGCTGTTCCTAAAAGCGTTGATAATGATTAGAACCAGAGCCAACTTCCCAATCATCAGGGACTTCACCAACATGAACTTGAGCATGCCCAAGAATAACGGCACTATCGTGGATTGGATCACGAAGGGTAAAATAAACATTGGCATTAGTTTCTGCATCAGATTCTTGCGTTTTCCTCGACCTGAAACAAATGGAAGTAAGTGTTATTTTGTGAAACTTAATATATATATATAAATGAATTGCTGTTCGTTAGTCTCGCTCGTTGAGTTTTACTCAAGAACGGCTGGACCGATTTGGCAAATTTAGGTCTTGAATTATTTGTGGAATTTGTGATTAAATAGGAAAATGCTGCTAAATTAAATAAAAACAACAAATTTGTTTTGCCTTTGATGTGTCCATACATAATTTCTATGAGAGAATTTATTGACGCACGGTTTGACATTTCTGCTGTGAAACAATTACATTACGACAGCAGGGTGCATATTTTACGAAGTAATTTTTGATGTTATGATATATTATAGACAAATTCATATAAAAACATTATTTTATTTATTATATACAGAACGTCTGTAGGGTCAGCTAGTATTTTTAATAAATTTTGAATACGATCTTGTGTTTGTTTATTACGCGTTCACGCCTTAATTGATCAATATGCTATTTTGCACACGTCATGTTGTCAAGAGTTTTTTTTTTGTTTTTTTACTGACAATAAGGGACGAGACCAGCAGGACGTTGAGCTGATGGTAATTGATACGCCATGCCCATTACAATGCAGTGCCGCTCAGGATTCTTGAAAAACTAAAAATCCGAGCGGCACTACAAGTAACTTAAGTCTCGTTTGCCCAGTAATTTCACTAGCAACCCATAATCTACCGGTGTCCTGTGCAAAGGAGCCTCAAGGGGAGGAAAGAGTACTGCAGAAAACGATTTAGGGTATCTACCCCATTATGTATTACTTTTATAGCTTTCTGTGAGCCCGAAGGAGCGCCATTCTTATTTAAGTCGAACGACGTCACTGTCATAAGCTTATAATGTAAGAACTACATAGGTGTCTATCCGTGATAGTAATATTATATTTTGGTACAAACATACATACGCATGCGTTCATACGAAAAGAGTTATAATTATGAGCAGTATATATTCTGCCCGCGAATTCTAGAGTCGGTGACGTAATGGGTAGTACTGACTCTCACTACGTTGCCCCTGGTTGACATACCAATATTTTTAGTTTTCGAATACATAATGTTTTTTTTTTATGATAATAAGGGACGAAACGAGCAGGACGTTCAGCTGATGGTAATTGATACGCCCTGCCCATTACAATGCAGTGCCGCTCAGGATTCTTGAAAAACTCAAAAATTCTGAGTGGCACCACAATTGCGCTCGTCACCTTGAGACATAAGATGTTAAGTCTCATTTGCCCAGTAATTTCACTAGCTACCGCGTCCTTCAGACCGAAACACAGTAATGCTTACACATTATTGCTTCACGGCAGAAATAGGTGCCGTTGTTGTACCCATAATCTAGCCGGCATCCGGTGCAAAGGAGCCTCCCACTGGTATGTATGTGTTTTTCGACGCTTTATAAGTTTGGCATAACGGTCTTGTGATTGTTCTGGTGTTATAAGAGAATATGGGCCACGTTGATTACATATCTGCAGGCAACCATACAATAATGAAATAACATTTTTTTTTAATTTTAACCGACTTCAAAAAAGGAGGAGGTTCTCAATTTGTCGGTATTCTTTTTTATGTTTGTTACCTCAAAACTTGCGACTGGGTGAACCGATTTTGTTAATTATTTTTTTATTTGAAAGCTAGTGCTTCCCGTGTGGTTGTTGCGATTCCAAAAATAACAATAATCGTTACTAGAATTAGATTAATTAATTAGATTGTATAAAAATACGCAATTATTTTTATACTTTTTAGTGCATATTATATCTATTGTTTTGGAATAGTGCTTTTGAAGACGGTTGTTTTTTGTTAAAAATTATTTTATATTTTTTACGATTTATAAGTTTGTCATAACGGTCTTGTGGTTGTTCTGTTGTTATAAGAGAATATGGGCCACGTTGATTATATATCTTCAGGCAACCATACAATAATGAAATAACATTTATTTTTATTTTTATGGAAAAGGAGGACATGCAAGCTTCTATATGTATGTAATTTAAGTGGAAAAAATTGGTATAGCCTATATTGCCTACAATCTATATATATAAATGAATTGCTGTTCGTTAGTCTCGCTAAAACTCGAGAACGGCTGGACCGATTTGGCTAATATTGGCCTTGAATTATTTGTGGAAGTCCAGGGAAGGTTTAAAAGGTGAATAAATATGAAAGTGTTCAGAATTAAATAAAAACAACAATATTGTTTTATCCTTTGATGTGTCCCCCGTCGTTCAGAAATCAAATTGAAATAATAGTTAAAAATTAATAACTAATTAGAATTCTTTGTATCTTTCTAACTTTCTCAGGAGGTAAAAAACAAACTCAAAGCTACCTATGCTTGTTGGTAGATTAACTACAGTTGTTAACTATGATGGCAATACAACGTTTGCTGGGTCAGCTAGTACTTTAATAAAAATATAATTCTGTTATATCACAATCATTATATTTATAGTATTTTACGTATATAATATCTTTACAAAATTATTTTTATATAATAGATAGACAGACATTTTAGTGTTTTAATGTGTTTTTTTTTTTCGTTTTTTAAATTTTATTGTTTACTGGCACTCCAACAGTGAACCAGGTAGATGCTGAAAATCAGCACTGTAGCCAGTATTGGTTTACAGCACTAGCTGAGCATCGGCCTTTTCTTTTGCCACACAGCATATTTAGTTAAGTTAAGATTAGGAATATATATTAACTCCCTTATTCATAATGGTCCGCTAACTTAAAACAGCTGCTAAGAGAGCTGTCAATAGAAGAAGACAGAGTGAGAATAAGCAATGCTTTAAGTTAGCAGACTATTATGAATAAGGGGGTATGTATTTAGATCGTATCTTTATGTGTGTGGCATGGAAGAAATTTTTCTATATCTTAAAATAAGTATCGCCTTCATGTGACAAGCCAAATAATTTAAGACTGCATAAAGTTCAGTTATGACATGACCGATATTAGGTGGTTTACCCTATGTTTTATTCTATTTAGTACAGTTATAACTGTTTGCTAGTTCTACTTTGATAATAAATGTAAGACTTGTGTGAAACGGTGTAGATATCGTGACCCTGAGAAAATTTTATTCTACGAGTTGGATTAAATTCACTGTTAATTTTCTTATATAAATCAGTACCGTTCAAAGGCTGGCCGTAACGAAGATAATAATAATATTACGCTTTTTATTATATATTTATTTGGCCAAACATTTGTTATTATCATTTTCGTAATAAGTGCAATTATAAATTGCAGGTGAAAGTCAAAGTATCTGGAAGACCGGAGACTATTATTTGATAAATAACTTCTCTTATTGGTGAAAAATGCGATAATTCTTTTTTAAAGCAAACGCGAAGTGGTAAGCAACGGCCCATGGATATCTTATACACTGTTATTTCAGTATTTCGAACTGGGGAACTCTTCTATTACAACCAACTAGCAACTATACTAATCAAAATATGATATATAAACATCTTGTATTTAAAAAAATATATATCAAATTCGTTCTCTGCACCCTCGAGAAAATATGAACATTTGGATCAATATAGATTTGAACAATATGGATATCGCATCCGAGATGCGATGATTGTTCAAATCATAATTTTGCACGGCGGCCATCTTAGATTTCAAAACGATCCCATGATCGCCGCAAATATAAACATCTTTTATTTAAAAAATTATCCCAAATTCGTTCACTGCACCCTCGAGAACATTTGAACATTTTGATCAATATGGATATCGCATCCGACAATTCTTCCCACAAGAATCGTATTATAAAGATATAGGGATGATTTGGGAGGAAATATATTATCACCCGCCACACTCCCATGTTTTTCACTTCCCAAACACTCATTATCATACCCACACACTCACCAGAACACACACACACAACGCATCCACGCGCTCTTTCGCATACACACGCACACACAAAACTAAACAAAAGTATTATGCGTACTAAGTGTTTTCACTCTAATATGCTATAATAAATGTGTATTTATATCAAGTATGTTATTTTGTTTAATTTGCATATTTAAACAAAATCTGTGCTGCCTAATAATCTATATATTATATAAAAATGAATTGCTGTTCGTTAGTCTCGCTAAAACTCGAGAACGGTTGGACCGATTTGGCTAATTTTGGTCTTGAATTATTTGTGGAAGTCCAGAGAAGGTTTAAAAGGTGAATAAATAGGAAAATGCTGCTAAATTAAATAAAAATAACAAATTTGTTTTTCCTTGATGTGTCCATACATAATTTCTATGAGAGAATTTATTGACGCACGGTTTGACAGTTCTGCTGTGTAACAATTTCATTACAACAACAGGGAGCATATTTTACGAAATAATTCTTGATGTTACGATATATTATTGACAAATTAATAAAAAACATTATTTTAGTTATTATATACAGAACAACCTCTGTTGGGTCAACTAGTATCTTATAAAATATTGCATAGGAAATAACTGTGCTCCTACAAAAAATTGCAAAACCTATTCAGTTATTCACAACATGTACCAACAGAAAAAGTTTCACCAACGAACGAAATCTATAATGACCTCTCTATGGAGTCGAAATAGAATGCATTAAAATTGAAAAGAAATGCTTGGCAATTTTTTACTTTCACGCTATAAAAATTTTAAATTTACAAAAATTCGGAAACATATTGGTTTCACCCCGTTTTTCGAAAATCGAGTTTCTATCAGATTTCTACGTTTTAGGAAGCCTGAGTATTCCCGCTGTTTTTTGGAATAACTTTTAAACAGCTTTACCGATCGATTCCAAAATCTAATCAGCTCTTAGACTCAAAAAACCATGTCAATCGACACCAAGCCTGTCAAAATAGGTAGATTCGTTCGTGAGTTATCGTCGACGAAAGAAAAACGAAAACAATGTTGTTTTTCGGGATTCATTCGAAAAAACAGAAACGCGCGGTTTTATAGAATGCTAGGCATCAAAGTGATTCCGGTGAAATGTCTTCACATTATAACGAAATGTCTGAAGATTGTTTGAAATTTTCAAGTTACCTTCAGATTAGCCGTGCGAGAGTAATCTTGTTTGATCGACAAAATTATAATTACTACCTGTTTACATCAATGGAATGAATTGACTGATGTCTTGAAGAAATAATACATAAATAAAACTAAAAAACACGCTTTACTTGAAAATAAACTAAAAAGTAGAAAATAAATTTGAGTAACTTGAAATGAGGAATGGTGAATGAGAAATAAAAAAATGTATTTTGCTTAGATCATTTACACATCTAGATAGACTGAGAAAACCTCGAAAAAAAAATAGACTTATGAACTAACATCTGTTTTGAGCAATTCACACACACTTACACCAAGTGTCATACAAATAGCGAGTGTAAGACGAAGCTTGTCACGCACCCTAAACTAATATTCCTGACCTGTTTTTATCGGTTGTCTAACAGCAAGAGATCTAGATGTATAAATTATCTAAGGTATTTTAATTTTAAAAAATGTGAGGTGCTTGACGTCATTTGCTATAAATATTTTATAGACAGATATATTGTATTAGTAAGAGTAGTCATTTTGTAAATATATCTAACTTAATTAAACAATTTTGTCTTTTATAGTAAGACTAGTGGCCCGTACTTGCTTCGCACGAGCATAACATAGAAAGAAAAACACTTGAAAATATTAAGTGTCTTTGATTTTAAGATATCTATATATTTTTAACAAGGATTTATAATACGAGACAATAGCGTCGTGAATAACAGAAATATTATTTAAAGATTTATTGGAAGAAATGGTTACTGTGAGTTAATTGTAACAGGTATGGTGTCGCGGAGTTTTCCTTATGATTTTGCAAGAACTACTAATATGGACGACGACTTAGATATTTTTATCTCTTTTTTGAAATTCAACCTACGTGGGGAAGCCACTTTCTGAGAAAAAGTGACTAAAGTTTCTGATGTTTAGTGATACACCCTGCCCATTACAATACATACAATATTTATGACGATTTCACTTGCCAATATTGTAAAAATTGAAACATTCAGTTAATACTTAAGTTTGGTAGATTACACAGTTAAAAAGTACAATACAATAATCATTTAATAGTACAAATAACTTTTATAACCATAATATTATATTACCTATTTAAACAAACCTAATTAATCAAATGAACTATCATAGATTCAATCAAAATGCATGAAAGCGACTCACCCGTTTCTACATTCTCATTCAAATCTATGTCAAAGGAAAGCAGACTTCCTGTCTCGTTTTCCGTTGCTGGAATGTTCACTGTTACTCCATCAACAAGTTGTAATTTTCGTTCACTATCTTCGGATTTATCGCAGGATACGAACGCACACAGACATGTTAGTGTTAGCAAAAGTAAAAGGCGGGAAACGAGTGGTCCGGTCATTGTGGCGGCCATTGCCAATGTGGGCTCCTTCTTCATTGAATTGAATCACCCACCCTGGTGGTTTTGGTGTCATTGACACTGTATTACCTGCTTTAGCATTCCCGTGAAGTATTTTATATAATAGCACAGATGTATTACTACATCATAATAGGATTAAAATGCATAAAACCTTTAAAAGAAATGTGTTCCTTTTTTGTTTTTAAATATTAATTTTATTAATCTATACTAATATTATAAAGCTGCAGTGTTTGTTTGTTTGTTTGAACGCGCTAATCTCTGGTACTACTGGTCCGATTTGAATGATTCTTTCAGTGTTGGGTAGTCCATTTATCGAGGAAGGCTATAGGCTATGTTTTTTTTTTTCAAAATTAGGGATCCGTAATAAAATTGCTATTTTGTAACACAAGGTGTAAAATCGAAAACCTATTTTTGCGTGCGCTGCAAAAACTATTGACAATAGAATAAAATGATGTACAGGCTATAATATAGGCAATATTTTATTACTTATAAAACTATCGCGTGAATTATACTTTATATGGCAAAACAACGTTTGCCGGGTCAGCTAGTTACCTAATAAAAACTTAGTCCATCAACTTTACTGTCTTGTCTAATTAAAATTTTTACTACTTAATTACCTACCAAATATAAATAGGTTGCTATATCACTACATATAAGTATTTATCATTTAGATTAAATTTATTTACTTGAATTGATGATCCCTACTATCTATTTCAAAATGGAAAGAAACCCCGTTGCTAGTCTTTTACATCAATGTTTTATGTCTGATCTTTACGTAAGATGAAACGTTTTCAAAAACAACACAAATAATATTATGTATATACATAAATACACCGCAATAAATTAACTGCTTTGGAATGTCTCGTATTTTCTTCGGAGTACTACGAGTATCCACTAAAGTTTTGCTTTTATTTAGATTTATTTCTGACATTGATAATGTAATGTTTATTTATTTCAAATGTATTTAGAAAGAGGAGATATATGTATGTATAAAGTACAATATGACTAGCTGGTTACCTTTTAATGTAAACTTGAATTCCCATAATATTTATGAAGTCTAGAAAGTGTGTTAATAATAGACAAGCTATAATAGTTATTCGATGCCTGAAATAAACCGGTTAGTAAATAGAAATTGGTTAATTTGCGATCGTCAGCTTCAATAACTTGTCCCCATATTTATTTTCATATCTATACGCATA
Source organism: Leptidea sinapis (assembly GCF_905404315.1). Lineage (NCBI taxonomy): Eukaryota > Metazoa > Arthropoda > Insecta > Lepidoptera > Pieridae > Leptidea > Leptidea sinapis. The sequence continues at coordinate 3,697,179 of NC_066288.1, read as the reverse complement.
TTATACTCAGGGGCTGTTTCACAATGTCTCAGTAAAGTTCCTGATAGGCTACTTGCTGCTTGACTATCGAAAGACATATAAGACATTAGATTTTTATTCGGAGCTGCAGCCAAGACAGCGTAACGGTACCTATGTTGTTTTAGAATTCGATTTTTTTTGGAGAGGAGCTCATGTCAAGCATATGTCGGGCTCGGGTGTAAACATACCGACTAAAATCTCTTCTGTGCTGTCACTCCTAAAGCCATACAGCGAAGCCGGGCGGGGACGAAAATGTAGTTCACAGGCGGGGCGTCTAGGAAGGAGACTGTAACCTCGGACGAACCATTTGCAAAGCTAGATGGAGAGAAGATCACTAACGATCTATATTTGTTAGTCCAATGGACTCTACGTTTGAAGAGACTTCGCACTCGCCTTCGAGTGCGGTGAAATATGTGTGTTTCTTATTATGACTAGTGACTATTTTTGTGTATTGCTATCACACACTACACAAAAATAGTCACACACTTATACACATACATTCACATATATTAGAATTCGTAAGTCTCAAAAAAGTCCTCAGCCAATATCTCCTCTTAAGGGCGCAATGATCACTTTCAAGGGAAACCATTCAAGTCGTGTCACAGAGATGCGTATTACACGTCTCATTGGTTCTTGTGCATTTCATAACTAGAACTGGAAACTAACTTAATGGGCATAGAAAGTAGAAATACTTTTTATTTTTAAAATATACATTGAGTTCTGTGACGAACTGATTTGACACGCCTTTATTAGCTTCACCTGTATGTATGTTTGTTTGTAACCGACTCATTTTGGCGCCATTTCGACCCACTTTAAACGCCCAGATTTCGTTCAATCTTCGTAGAATTATCAAGGACCGATGACTATACATTAATTTGATGAAATTATTCCATTTTTCAATTTTCAAAACAAGATTTTTGTTTCTTTTATATAATTTACCAGTGGGAGGTTCCTTTGCACAGGATGTCGGCTAGATTATGGGTATCATAACAGCGCTTATTTATACCGTGAAGCAGTAATGTGTAAATATTATCGAGTTTCGGTCTGAAGGGAGCCGTAGTTAGTGAAATTACGGAGCAAATAAGACTTAACATCCTATGTCTCAAGGTGACAAGCGCAATTGTTGTGCTGCTCAGAAATTTTGGGCTTTTCAAGTATACTGAGCGGCACTGCATTGTAATGAGCAGGGCGTATCAATTACCATCAGCTGAACGCCCAGCTCGTCTTGTCCTTTATTTTCATAAAAAAAATCATCTATCGTCTTATACTATAAGGCAGGAATTGATGTTAATTCAACTATCTTTGACCGATTTACCTAATATTAGGTAAATTTTCGAATACTAAAAAGAATTTTTAATTCAACAATGCAAACAAGAGTTCAAAAAAACTAAAAAAATCGGTTTTATAAAGAGACCAAACTAGAAAGTAGGAAATATTTAAAATTTTTTTAGTGTGTTTTTAGTTTTCTTTTTACTATTTATTCATTTACAAGGGCCGTATAGCACTTTCAAGTTTTAAGAGCAAAAGTGTGATTCTTCATTTCAATTTTTTATAAAATATATGTTTATGTTAATTTTTCTCACAATCTGCTTATTAATTTTATGCACATTAACCTCACATTACATATGTTACTAGCATTTATGTGCAAATAAGTAGGAATATAGATCTAATGATATTTCAATAAAGAGCACCTCTCTTACACCTTTACTAAGGTTTCATGCATTCACGGTTTTACTTTAATCTAAATTTTCCATAACCAGAAACAATCCTGTCTACTTTTGTATTTACACGGTCCGATATGATCTATCTGAGTTTGTAGTACGTGACAAATAGTTTTCCTTTCTCTGTAATTTGGTGGTATTACAACTGTCAATACAGCCACTGTACCGTGTCATTGTAGATTCTGATGTTATGCTCATGAATAACTGACTGAGTTGTACAATTTTTGATACTGTCAATGGATATCAACGGGAAGCTGTGAAGTTATATGTCGCTATGGCTCAGAGTTTGAGTTCAAGAATTCTGAGTGGTTCTGCATTATAATTTATAATGGCTGTGAGGAGGAGGGGGAGGGATTATAACTTACCTTCATCATGTTTTTATCAAAAAAAAGGATTCAGACTTAAGACAAATAACTCAGTCTGTTCTTGTCAGACACATTGTTCGATTATACGCTCCATTAAGAAAATTCATGGAATAGAATTTATTGAAAATTATAACGCTCCTGTTATTCCTTTAATGTTGCAAGAAATAGTGGCCGGTGGGAACCATTTAATATTAGCTGAACGGTTATTAGACGTCCTCTTCCATGAAAAAAAGATTATTAGAATGCAGTCCACAAATGCTGTACATTTGATAATACTATTTTTGTCTTGTATTTTACCCCTGAAAATACCAAAGTGTTTCATGCAACTCGCAAGAGCCGATTCCGGATACTCAAAATATGAATAGCTTTTTTTTATAATATACTATAGATAAAAAAAAAATCTAGGAGAGTTTCTTGCGCCGCTTCTTTGCTCTCGGAGCGCCATTAATTGTTTCCGAAGCGGTAGTAGTATCTAGTATATTAGAAATGACATCAAAAAGAATTCTTAAGGAATCAATTTTGAGAAAATAAATGTCTTTTATGTCTTTATGATTTCAAGCGTCTCTGTAAATCACTGCAACTACCTTGTTTAAAGGTTTTAGAGACATAATAGATTGAAATCCAATAAATCTTAATCATTGTTAAATAATCGTCTTTGTATAAAATAAAAATCAAATTGTATATTAATACTTTTAATCTAAAATACAAATAAATTACTTATAAATAATAATCTTTAACGTCGTCTATTTTTCGCACAATTTCACGAAAGACAGACGAAGGTGGGATTTGCAACGCTTAACTGTTTGTCGAGATATTTTTATGGAAAATTCCCAAAAATTTCATTATATCATAAAGATATTGGGAATTTTCGGTACATTGCTCAAATTTTTTACAATACTAGTGTAATATGAGTCTTAAACTTTGGTACGGATTAGTCAGATATGACAGCATCGTTGTCAGATCTTGCCCAGGGTGACAGCAGGGGACCAGTGGCTGGCCACGCCGCAGGTATCGCAGGAGGGAACACTTCAGCTCTGGGATGGAACACTAATGGAGCTGGCGGGATTGCCGCCGAGAACAGCCTTGACACAGCCTGGAACAAATTTAAAAATAAATCCAACCATCATAAGCTGTCAAAGTTATCATTATAGTATTCATTTATAATATCAAAATAACTTGACATATTTTGTAAGTATTAAGAAATATTTAAATAAAAAACTACTACTAGTCATATCTAATTAAATACTTATCGCGTACAATGTTAGTTCACAAAACTATTATTAATAATTGTTATATATAAATTTATTTTTTACCAATATTTATGGACGATACGGTTGCCAATCCACATCTCTCGGGCTACACCCCAGTGCTCTACCAACGAATCCAACTGTCCGGATGCCGCATGATCCGTCAATATTGTTATGTTTAGTTCAACTCTTTTTGTTCTTATCTCAGAACGGTTGGCTTAGTTGGTACGCGTGTAATAATAAAACATTATCGTGTTTCGGTCTGAAGGGCGCCGTAGCTAGTGAAATTAGTGGGCAAATAAGACTTAACATCTTATGTCTTAAGGTGACGAGAGCAATTGTTGTGCGTCTCAGAATTTTTGGGCTTTTCAAGTATACTGAGTGGCACTGTATTGTCATGAGCGGGGCGTATCAATTACCATCAGCTGAACGCCTAGTCTTGTCCCTTATTTTCATAAAAAAAAGTCATCTATCGTCTTATACTATAAGGCTTCCTGCCTTGATGTTAATTCAACCATTATCTTTGACCGATTTATCTAATATTAGGTGAATTTTCGAATACTAAACAGAATTTTTAATTCAGCAATGCAAATAAGTTGTTGGTAGAGTGCTGGGTACGTCTCACTCGAGAGGTTTCGAATCCCACATCGTCCATAAACTTTGGTTCAAATTAAATTTGTATACTTAATCCCAAAAATGAAGGATATCATTAAAACTATTAATTGTTGTGTTAGCCAACTTGTGCATTTTAATTTAGATAAACCTAAAATAGTACCTACTAGCTGACCCGACAGACGTTGTTCTGTATATAATAAATTAAATAATGTTTTTTATGAATTTGCCAATGATATTTCATAACATCAAGAATTATTTTGTAAAATATTCTCCCTGTCATAACAGGGAGAATATTTTACAAAATGTAACAACATATTGTTATAAAAAAATTGTTTCACAGCAGAACTGTCAAACCGTGCGTCAATAAATTCTCTCATAGAAAATTTGTCCATACAAAACAAGTATTGGAAAATAATTATGGGTCCCAAATCGAATTATAAATTTTCCTATCTCTCAAGATGGATGGACTAAACTGCACTCCATGAAATAATCCCCATCAAAATCCGTTCATTGCATTCGAAGTTCACGGGAAACAAACAGGACACTGGATTTATAATATATATGACTAGCTGACCCGGCAAACATTGTTTTGCCATATAAATTATTATTAGAGTTAGACCGTTTCTTGGACATTGCAACATTACTTTATTTTTCTAAAATAAAAGAATTTTATTACTAAGAATTACTCCTTATTACATTAGCTACCTGCCAATAAAAGTTCTGTCAAAATCAGTCTAGCCATTTCAGAGATTAGCCGGAACAAACAGACAGACTTGTAAAAAAACAAATATTTTTGTGTATGTACCGTATATATATTCATATAAATGTAGTAAAGAACGGTTATTTCAATATTACAAACAGACACTCCAATTTTATTTAAATGTGTATAGAAGATAGGTAATGTATAATGTCTAATATATAAAATTCTCGTGTCATGGTGTTAAACTTTGAACTCCTCCGAAACGTCTTGACCGATTCTCATGAAATTTTGAGTGCATATTGGGTAGGTCTGAGAATCGGACAACATCTATTTTCATCCCCCTAAATGTAGTGGTGGTCGAAAAATTTTTTTTAATTTTTTTTGTCATTTTTTTTTTATTTGTTTGATTATGAGTCAGCATTAAAAAATACATACAACTTCAAATTTTCACCAATCTACGATCAACAGTTACTTTTGTATCGCGATTTTAATATCGGCAATACAACGTTTGCTGGGTCAGCTAGTATTTATATACAATTCTCTTCAAATTGAAAATTGATCTCTTGACTAGACGCGTGTAATAAGTAAGATTATTACGTAGTCTTGGACCTAATGAAAGCTTTCTCCCGTTTTCCCTCTCACAATATCTATTATAACATAATATCGTAGATAGACAACAATATATAACATTATATTGTTTTTGTATCGCACATTGATATATTTTATTTCTTTCAAATCTAGAAGAACGAAATTTATATCACTATATAAGACAAAGTTCTCCGCCACGTCTGTCTGTCTGTCTGTTCGCGATGGACTAGTGGATGGACCAGTGGGAGGCTCCGTTGTACAGGAAGCCGGCTAGATTATGGGTACCACAACGGCGCCTATTTCTACCGTGAAGCAGTAACGTGTAAGCATTACTGTGTTTCGGTCTGAAGGTCGCCGTAGCTAGTGAAATTACTGGACAATTGAGGCTTAACATCTTATGTCCCAAGGTGACGAGCGCAATTGTAGTGCCGCTCAGAATTTTTGGGTTTTTTTGAGAATCCTGAGCGGCACTGCATTGTAATGGGCGTATCAATTACCATCAGCTGAACGTCCTGCTCGTCTCGTCCCTTATTATTATAAAAAAAAACTCATATAACTACTTTACCGATTTTCATGCTATTTTCACCAATGGATAACAAGGTTGTCGAGGAAGGTTTAAGTATATAATTTGTTAATATATGTATACGATATTGTTGGAAAAAAATAAACGTTTGGGAACTTTCAACGAAAACGCTGTCTGATTTTCTTTCTAAGCCCTTTGAGATATAACCAGTTAATTTATCGTGGAATTGTGTATCTTAAATAAGTCTACAGAAGAGTCCGCGATGGCATATGTCTATCTTTTAAGGATAACATACTATGTTTTAATACAAAAATCAACTTTGATTGCACATTTCGGATGGCTTTAGAACACATTATTCCCGAATACTTACATCATCATCAACAGCGTTTGCCGTGCCAGCTAGTCAAGTTATAAATTGATCTTAATGAGGCATATAGTCTTCTTCACATTCTTAAGACATTAAATTTGTTAACTTTCTTTGTTCTCAGGGTATATTACCATGATCTAATTAGAAGCAATTACTTTAATCTTCATATTATTAAAGACTACACTACTTTTCGCCGGTGTGAAGTTGGAAAATGCTGTGGTAATTAAAATGTTAGGTACTCGACCGGTTTTAGAGTGGTGTGAATACTCTCTCTCAGAGTGTCTCACCCGTTCTCAACCAGTTTGGTTCCTACTAATATCTCTCTACTTCTACCCAAGTCTTTGGTGTAGTTTTCTTCACGTTATTGTGCGTTAAGTTAAAATGCTAATCACTCGTTTTAGTAACAGTATTGAATAGTCTAGTCTGCTGTGTATCAAATATTAGTTTATATACAATCTATATCGAATGATAATAGAATATAATCACACAAAATGCGCTATTTCCTCTATAAAGGAATGAAATTCTGGTAATTTATGGACTCCGACATGGGCCTTGAATGTCTCATGTCTCTGTATGCTATTTGCGTATGTAATGTCCTGTGCTTCGCGGGGCATAAAAAATTTTTGGGGAAATCGCAGGCCCAAGGGTGTCGCAAGAGGCGACTAAGGTCATTTAACAGTAGGAGGGCTCATTGCACAGGATGCCGGCTATATAATGGGAACCACATCAGAGCCTTTTTCTGCCGTGAAGCAGTAATGTGTAAGCAGTGTGTGTTTGGGTTTGAAGCGCGCTGTAGCTAGTGAAATTACTGGGCAAAGGAGACTTAACATCCCATGTTTCACTATGACGAGTGCAATTTTAGTAGCGCTCAGAATGGTTCGCTTTTTTAGAATGCTGAGCGGCACTGCATTGTAACGGGCCGGGCGTATCAATTATATTTATATATTACCATCAAATGAGACTTGGCACCTCATGTCTGATGGTGACGAGCGCAACTGTAGTACCACTCAGAATGATTGGGTTTTTCTAGATTGC